>NW_007377486.1:212096-372825 GCF_000475195.1 Diaphorina citri | reverse complement strand
GGGAAAGTCATTTTCAATTATCATCACAACACAGCACCTTCACATGTCATGCGGTTCACATGCAAATACAGGCGTGTATTGTTATATGCCAGCATGTCACATCTCAATAGTGGCATGTTTTATGATGTTTTGTTTCATTGATGTATTCTGCATGCTCATTTCCACACACCATATCAAAGACACCTCTATCGTGAGAGACATTGAACTTCTGCATTGGCAAAACATTGCCAATCACTCTACAAGTCATTTCCACACACCATATCAAAGACACCTCTATCGTGAGAGACATTGAACTTCTGCATTGGCAAAACATTGCCAATCACTCTACAAGTGTCGTGATGATGTTCTTTCATTGAAGAAAAATTACCAAGCAGTTGTTTTGTACCTGTGAGAATGTAAGTAGATACTAATGTGTCAATGGATGGTTTATCTGAACCTTCACCTTCACATGTCATGCGGTTCACATGCAAATACAGGCGTGTATTGTTACATGCCAGCATGTCACGTCTCAATAGTGGCATGTTTTATGATGTTTTGTTTCATTGATGTATTCTGCATGCTCATTTCCACACACCATATCAAAGACACCTCTATCGTGAGAGACATTGAACTTCTGCATTGGAAAAACATTGCCAATCTCTCTACAAGTGTCGTGATGATGTTCTTTCACTGAAGAAAAATTACCAAGCAGGTGTTTTGTACCTGTGAGAATGTAAGTAGATACTAATGTGTCAATGGATGGTTTATCTGAACCTTTATGATGTTTTGTTTCATTGATGTATTCTGCATGCTCATTTCCACACACCATATCAAAGACACCTCTATCGTGAGAGACATTGAACTTCAGCATTGGCAAAACATTGCCAATCTCTCTACAAGTGTCGTGATGATGTTCTTTCATTGAAGAAAAATTACCAAGCAGTTGTTTTGTACCTGTGAGAATGTAAGTTAGATACTAATGTGTCAATGGATGGTTTATCTGAACCTTTTGGGTAGACACAGACATCACGCATTGAATATACAGATGTAAGTAGTTGTAGGTAATTTGGTGAATGGAAACCAACAACATACCTACATTCACATGTAAAGGATTGACAAGTTTGATCCATAGTACCTAGCTTTCTTTCTTTTTTCAAGCATTTTATTTTTGCTTCAATGTTTGAGACTTGCTTGGAACTGAACTTTCAAACTCTCAAATGTCAATGTTGTGCACTGCGCTTTACTTGGTATGATTAAAGCAAAGCGCTTTTTCTCACTAAACAATTGTCTACAATCACCTTTTTACCGATTAAGTTTCTACATCTCTGACGCTGATCCCTCACCCACAGAAGTAGAACGAACCAACGAACAGTATAATCAAAATCCAATGGTATGCTTTTAACCCATAATAACCCCGCGTTGCATTAGCGCACAAAAAAGTCACAAAACTCAAAATGCTCAAAATTGAAAGATAATACATTTGTTCAACACCTGACTTCTCTGCATCAAGGATTAACACTGTCCTTACCAATCAATTCAATTCAGTTCATCACGACCTTGTTACTGAATCACGATGATGATTACCTACTTGATTATTATTAGGTTTGTTTGATTGAATTGCTCAAGTATCCCGTATTACGAATCTAATAGCGCTCATCATCTGATCTGAATCATCTGTTGCGTTATTGTGCAGATGATATTATGATGATTTGAAGCAAGTGATACCCTATGGTCCCTGTACCGTACGTCTTGTCTTCTTCAGACGTCAGACCCCATTTCCTACCAAACCTATTCGATGAGAAATGTAGAATAGAAATAAGAAATGGTTATTATTTATAGATTTTTAATATTTGGGTTTATTTCTTATACTATTGAGCCTATTGGAAAAGTTCAGTAGTTCGGTCTGTTGATGTTGATGTAGCATGGAAGTATTCCGTTTGTTGATAGGTGGTGTAGGGTTCGGACAAGGACATGGTCCTGGCTTGGGGTAGAGACGCCCTGGGGAGGCCTGGGTATCTTGAGACCTGGGGAAGTCCCGACGTACACTGGACGGGGGACAGGTGGTGTCTAGTGGATACCGCCGACAGGTTGATCCTAATCTATCCCGCTGATCACCACTAGATACATGGTTGTTGTATCTTGCAGTAGTGATCTCTGAAGTCCCGACGTACACTGGACGGGGGACAGGTGGTGTCTAGTGGATACCGCCGACAGGTTGATCCTAATCTATCCCGCTGATCACCATTAGATGCATGGTTGTTGTATCTTGCAGTAGTAATCTCCTTCCTAATGTCTTCAATATTCCGATGAAATGCTTCATTCTCCTCCTGCTCCTCATGCAACTTTCTCATGAGGAATTCTACCTTTTCACTCAGCCCGGTGATTTCTTCCTGATATCTTTGGTTACTCAGACACACCTCATGCATTTCAGTTTTAGTTTGTCGCAAGACATCTTCCAGGTTGGCGGAATGACACCTTTCCTTGTTCAGTTGATCTTGTATAGTCGCAATGATTCCTTTTCTATCATGGAGCTCATCTTCTATCTTGGTTTTACAATTCTCAGACACTGCCAGTTGATGACGTAAAGCTTCTTTCTGCATGAGTAATTGCTGTAGAGATTCCTGACATCGGGTAAGTTCTTCACTCTGATGATACTTCTCCTCCCGTGCACATTGCAGTTGTCCTTCTAGTTGTGACGTCAGACAGGACAACTCCTGGAGTTTCCCTTCCAAGGATTTGATCACACATTCCTTGTCTTGAATACAAGCTTCCAAGCGCATGATTTCCTTCTCCGCTTCAGTCAACTGTTGTCTGCAACGCTTCAGATCAGTGTCCAGGATTTGATTGCTGTTCTCGAGAGCAGCAGTTTCCTGACTGATGAATTTCAAATGTTTAAGCAGATCTACTCGTTCCTTCTCCTTTCTGTTTAGCATATCATCCATTTGTTTTACATCGCAGCAATATTGCTGCACCTGACGCTTCAACTCTTCAACATCTGTGTTGGTAGCATCGAGTAATCGTTTGGAATGTAGCGCCTCCTGTGTGGCTTGATAGAGATCCATCTGCAGACGTTTGTTCTCACACAAAGCATTGTTTCGTTCTACTTCAAGATCTCGGATCTCTGCCCTCAGATGCTCCATGTACCTAGCTGAGTTCTAACTGGTAGAATTTAATAAAGGCAACGAGGGATTTTGATGAGACAAACTCACATACGTAGATCAGAAAATAAGAGAGCGATAAATGATTGGCTGGAATTTCATCTAAAAACCTAAGCTTGGACATAAGAACAACAGGAACAGACACATTAGTTGAAGCCAACTTGAATGTGTAGGTAGTGAACAAATGGACTGACACTTTGTTATGAATTTGATCAGTAGAAAAAGATTAACAAGTAAAAAATAAAGAAACCTAATACTTAATATTTCACCTGTAGTAAGTACCTACTAAAATTAATTTTATGAATGAAATAATCAAGGATGAGTTCCCAAGTAGAAAATTCATAGTAAAATTAGACATGTAGGTAAGTAAGTATACCTAATACCTGTAGCTATCTCAACTTGACTGACAGACAATACTAGCACTTCACTTGGAGTGCCAAATATTATGACTAACATTATTACTACCAACCCGACTTAACTAATGTGCGACATAACTGTAGTTACCGTAAGGGAGAGTAGGTGGACAATGTGCATAAATAGTCATAGACGTAGAGAGAACTGACCAATGAAATAAAGCTAGTGATTGATGTAGCCTGAATATTGAATTATCAAAGTACAGGGTCAAGTGTCCTCTGCTAGGCCTTGTGGTAGGTGCTAGATTGTTACTTGATATTTCATGTGTAGGTGCTAGACTAGGAACTTGCTATTTTATGTCTAAATTATCTTCTAAACAACAATAATGGTGCTCATTTATACTGATCGGACTGAAAAGTCCTGACGTAGCTAGTGATTGATGTAGCCTGAATATTGAATTATCAAAGTACAGGGTCAAGTGTCCTCTGCTACGCCTTGTGGTAGGTGCTAGATTGTTACTTGGTATTTCATGTGTAGGTGCTAGCTAGACTAGGAACTTGCTATTTCATGTCTAAATTATCTTCTAAACAACAATAATGGTGCTCATTTATACTGATCAAATAGGACTGAAAAGTCACTTTACTTTACTACAACAGTACCAAGGTATGTACCTACCATTGCACCTAGACTAATATTATATTGGTTACTGTTGGAGTTTTCTTCTGTACATGTGTCTTATGTCTGTTTGGTTTTGTGATAAGGTGAGGCTCATAATAAAAGTCACACGGGAAGAATATGTCTCATATTCTCCCTCGCTTCCATAGGTAGTGTTATGCTCCTTCCATAGGTAGTCCAGTTACTGTTGGAGTTTTCTTCTGTACATGTGTCTTATGTCTGTTTGGTTTTGTGATAAGGTGAGGCTCATAATAAAAGTCACACGGGATTCACGGGAAGAATATGTCTCATGTTCTCCCTCGCTTCTATAGGTAGGATCACAATACTGCCATTATTATGAAACGATTCCTAAGTTGTAGCTCTTCAAGATTTATTCTTATCACTTGATTCCCTCACACTAAGTAATCTGATATGTGATATGACGTAGTCATCGTAGTCAATACCTACTTCATGATTATGACGTATACAAATCAAGTGGGTAAGTAAAGTACCTATTTTATCGATAAACATAGCTTTTCAAATTCTTGGTCGTAACAAAAGGCAGCGGGAAAGTCATTTTCAATTATCATCACAACACAGCACCTTCACACTTGTATTTGAAACCAATCTAAACGAGTGATTAGAATCATAAATATGGAATTCTATTACCCCACGTAAACTATTCTATTCTATTACTATCTGTATCTGTAGGATCAAATTACCAGGTAACTCTGAGCACAATAGATCACTAAGTTTAGTGTTGAGTAATTCAATACTTTCAATGTCCTCTGATGAATGCACCACAATATACTGAAGTACCTACTGAGATTCAATACTTTCAATGTCCTCTGATGAATGCACCACAATATACTGAAGTACCTACTGATAGCATATGTTGATATACCTCCCTGAGCCAAATACTTTCAATGTCCTCTGATGAATGCACCACAATATACTGAAGTACCTACTGATAGCATATGTTGATATACCTCCCTGAGCCCTACGTACGCTGATAGCATATGTTGATATACCTCCCTGAGCCCTACATACGTACGTACTACGTATATTATTACTGGAAGAAATGCTGGAGATTCCACATGATGACAAAGGAATTTATCAGTCCTTTGAACCCTATCGAGTGAAAGAAATGCTGGAGATTCCACATGATGGCAAAGGAATTTATCAGTCCTTTGAACCCTATAGACCTACTTCGTTCCAAAACTTGAAGACCTCTTCCCTTCTAGTATGAACCAGGTACCTAAGGTAAGAGTTGCCATTAGAAGAACTTGATAATTTGCGGACAACACGTCTGCAAAGGTACAGTCATAGAGATTTTAGGCTAAAATTAAACTAGGCTGATTTTAGGCATGAATCCTGATTAACAAATAGTCTCTTGTGAACAGTCAACAGACTAATAAGAAGACCAAAATAATGTAGGTAGTCAATATGACAATTTTCATCAAAAGACAACAGCACTACACATTTATATCCACTTTATAGTACAATATAAGCACATCATATGTAGGTAGGAACTTAAATACTAAAAGAGAAAAGAAAGAGACCAAATTAGAGAATCGATTAAAGACCTGTGGAAAACGAAAAAGGTAGGTAATCATTATTATTTTAAGGCTCAGAAAAAGGGTTCGTCTTTCAGAAAGGGTACAAAGACCCATAATTAAACGCTGAGAGAACCCACAACAAAATAGCTCTGGTTGACGCATACAATACAAGGTAGGAACTTAAATACTAAAAGAGAAAAGAAAGAGACCAAATTAGAGAATCGATTAAAGACCTGTGGAAAACGAAAAAGGTAGGTAGGTAATCATTATTATTTTAAGGCTCAGAAAAAGGGTTCGTCTTTCAGAAAGGGTACAGAGACCCATAAAAAAACGCTGAGAGAACCCACAACAAAATAGCTCTGGTTGACGCATACAATAGGTATAGGTACAATAGAAAGAATAGACTACACAACACAGAACGATGATAATGTATGAGATAATAGAAAGATAGGATAAAACTAGTCATGAACAATACAAAATAGTAATTTGTGTTTCTATTTCATTTACCTATGTGTGGAAAACGAAAAAGGTAGGTAATCATTATTATTTTAAGGCTCAGAAAAAGGGTTCGTCTTTCAGAAAGGGTACAAAGACCCATAAAAAAACGCTGAGAGAACCCACAACAAAATAGCTCTGGTTGACGCATACAATACAATAGAAAGAATAGACTACACAACACAGAACGATGATAATGTATGAGATAATAGAAAGATAGGATAAAACTAGTCATGAACAATACAAAATAGTAATTTGTGTTTCTATTTCATTTACCCATGCTCTCTCTCTCTACAAAGTCCCTGACCTTTTCCCTTGGTAGAACTGGTTTTCTGGGCCTCTGTTAGTAGTGGTGCACCAGCCTACCTGCCTTTCTAATATCCAGACACCTTGTATTTGAAACCAATCTAAACGAGTGATTAGAATCATAAATATGGAATTCTATTACCCCACGTAAACTATTCTATTCTATTAGTGACGTAGCTAGTGATTGATGTAGCCTGAATATTGAATTATCAAAGTACAGGGTCAAGTGTCCTCTGCTACGCCTTGTGGTAGGTGTTAGATTGTTACTTGGTATTTCATGTGTAGGTGCTAGACTAGGAACTTGCTATTTTATGTCTAAATTATCTTCTAAACAACAATAATGGTGCTCATTTATACTGATCGAATAGGACTGAAAAGTCCCTCTACTTTACTACAACAGTACCAAGGTACATAATATGTACCTACCATTGCACCTAGACTAATATTATATTGGTTACTGTTGGAGTTTTCTTCTGTACATGTGTCTTATAGTCTTATGTCTGTTTGGTTTTGTGATAAGGTGAGGCTCATAATAAAAGTCACACGGGAAGAATATGTCTCATATTCTCCCTCGCTTCCATAGGTAGGATCACAATGCTGCCATTATTATGAAACGATTCCTAAGTTGTAGCTCTTCAAGATTTATCCTTATCACTTGATTCCCTCACACTAAGTAATCTGATATGTGATATGACGTAGTCAATACTTACTTCATGATTATGACGTATACAAATCAAGTGGGTAAGTACCTATTTTATTAAAGAAAATGTAGAGATAACAGATACCTAAATAGATGGACCATTCATCAGGTACGTCACAAAATAATAACGAAATTTCATTGACAAAAGATAAGAGACATAGATATGTACAATCAATCAGAATGACAATAATACAAGATGAGTCACGCGTAGAAATTGCTGATAAAAGTGATTAAATGTTTTCACCGTTATCTGCTAAATGATTCGCTGCTATTATTTCCTGTAAAGTACATTGCTTACGTCTAGTATTCAACACTCCATGCTGATTTGACATCATTGAGATTGTGATTAGTGTCAATACCAATATCAGAGTCCTATTAGTATGTAGTAGGTATAGGTAAAGAACCAGTTTGAGGAGCTAAGAGCTGGTTTGATATTCAAGAAAAGGCAAGCTAGCTACAACGCTGAGCCGATCAGGCTTACTCCTTATGGTTTGATATTCAAGAAAAGGCAAGCTAGCTACAACGCTGAGCCGATCAGGCTTACTCCTTAAGAAACTTAGGTAGCACTAAAATATGCTCACCACTCACCCTCAGACCATCTGAGTGTTTGATATTCAAGAAAAGGCAAGCTAGCTACAACGCTGAGCCGATCAGGCTTACTCCTTAAGAAACTTAGGTAGCACTAAAATATGCCCACATTGCCCACCACTCACCCTCAGACCGTCTGAGTGTGAGTATCTCAGACGCGACTACGCAAGAAGGTCTGACAACTATTCTCGAGCTTTTTCGGCCACACCCCTTAGGTACTAGGTCTGTCAGACCGTCTGAGTGTGAGCGGCGGTCATTTCAGTACTTACCTACTCATGTGTCGGTAAAAAAAAAGCTCTTACTTACCTGATGAAAGTTCCTGGCTGTGAAACCTTACGTCCGAAATGTCACGAATTTAATGTGAATTCTATTTTAATCCAGGGGACACAAGTAACAGCTACACAACTCAACTACAAATTTATCAATCAACAGGTAGGTACACATTTACACAAAGGTTCCACAAAAACAAGTAGGTATACGTAAACGATAAATATAGGTAGGTACCTTAATAAATGATTAGGTATGTACAAAGATGTATTGGAAATTATCAACACAGCACAACTAAAATAGACCTATTTTTGCTTCAATGTTTGAGACTTGCTTGGAACTGAACTTTCAAACTCTCAAATGTCAATGTTGTGCACTGCGCTTTACTTGGTATGATTAAAGCAAAGCGCTTTTTCTCACTAAAAAATTGTCTACAATCACCTTTTTACCGATTAAGTTTCTACATCTCTGACGCTGACCCCTCACCCACAGAAGTAGAACGAACCAATGAACAGTATAATCAAAATCCAATGGTATGCTTTTAACCCATAATAACCCCGCGTTGCATTAGCGCACAAAAAAAGTCACAAAACTCAAAATGCTCAAAATTGAAAGATAATACATTTGTTCAACACCTGACTTCTCTGCATCAAGGATTAACACTGTCCTTACCAATCAATTCAATTCAGTTCATCACGACCTTGTTACTGAATCACGATGATGATTACCTACTTGATTATTATTAGGTTTGTTTGATTGAATTGCTCAAGTATCCCGTATTACGAATCTAATAGCGCTCATCATCTGATCTGAATCATCTGTTGCGTTATTGTGCAGATGATATTATGATGATTTGAAGCAAGTGATACCCTATGGTCCCTGTACCGTACGTCTTGTCTTCTTCAGACGTCAGACCCCATTTCCTACCAAACCTATTCGATGAGAAATGTAGATTGTATTTGTAGCGCTGAAGAGGAACACCTGGTGTATTGATAGTTCTGAAGAGGTACACCTGTTGTATTTGTAGTTCTGAAGAGGATCTCCTGTTGTATTTGCTGTCCTGAAGAGGAACAAATGTTGTATTGATAGTTCTGAAGAGGAACACCTGTTGTATTTGCTGTCCTGAAGAGGATCACCTGTTGTATTTGTACTTGGTTCTGAAGAGGTAAAAATCTGCACAAGACAGGACATTCACATATTCTCCAGGCTGAACTTGACCATAGGCTTAACACAAAGTTTAGGTGAAAGTTAATGCCCAAGTATAGGTTGTAACGTGGGTTTTATGTACAAATGTACTGAAGTAAACCTATTTAGTAAGTACTACTAAAGTACTTGATAGTTCTGAAGAGGATCACCTGTTGTATTTGCTGTCCTGAAGAGGATCACCTGTTGTATTTGTACTTGGTTCTGAAGAGGTAAAAGTATGCACCAGACAGGACATTCACATATTCTCCAGGCTGAACTTGACCATAGGCTTAACACAAAGTTTAGGTGAAAGTTAATGCCTAAGTATAGGTTAACCCACGTTACAATTGTAACGTGGGTTTTATGTACAAATGTACTGAAGTAAACCTATTTAGTAAGTACCTACTACTAAAGTACTTACATACATTTTGGAAAAAGATGTTTATTGAAATCGCAGCGAAAAGGAGAGGGATGAGCCTATGACCTTAGCGTTTGAAGGACTCCCTCTGTCTTTCACATGGTCACAAGCCAAAATTTACTATGCTATGGCATCAGTCACAATCACAATGTCACAAACCTTACCAATGAGTAAGGGAAGTATTTATTTGTTCTTCACGGCAGACAGCTGGTATGAAGTCGGTATTCAGGTGTGTGTAATGATATTCACACCAATTCACAATAGAAGCACAGGTAACACAGGTTGGTAATTAAACAAGCAGCACCAGCACCCATACCAGCACGCTTTGTTTATATTCAGAGTCAATTACACGCCCTCATCTTTCACATGGTCACAAGCCAAAATTTACTATGCTATGGCATCAGTCACAATGTCACAAACCTTACCAATGAGTAAGGGAAGTATTTGTTTGTTCTTCACGGCAGACAGCTGGTATGAAGTTGGTATTCAGGTGTGTGTGTGTGTAATGATATTCACACCAATTCACAATAGAAACACAGGTTGGTAATTAACCAAGCAGTACCAGCAGTCAGCACCCATACCAGCACGCTTTGTTTATATTCAGAGTCAATTACACGCCCTCGTCTACAAACCTTACCAATGAGTAAGGGAAGTATTTATTTGTTCTTCACGGCAGACAGCTGGTATGAAGTCGGTATTCAGGTGTGTGTAATGTGTAATGATATTCACAATAGAAGTGTATTTATTTGTTCTTCACGGCAGACAGCTGGTATGAAGTCGGTATTCAGGTGTGTGTAATGATATTCACACCAATTCACAATAGAAGAACAGGTTGGTAATTAACCAAGCAGTACCAGCAGTCAGCACCCATCATACCAGCACGCTTTGTTTATATTCAGAGTCAATTACACGCCCTCGTCCCTATCTATCATTCTCATTAGAGAAATCTTTTGTTTACTTGTTTCTTCTTTGTTTATACACCATAGACAAGAAGTCTTCCTGGTGAAGATTTGTCACTTGATATTTCTCGAGAAGTGCTCACGAGAGAAGATAAACCGAAGACAGTTGAGCTAGCTATCTGGCTGAGGGACCCGGGTATTATCAGCCCTAGTAAACACCACGCTCAATGGTGCTTAACTTCAGTGCTCTATCGGGAAGTTCCCATAGAAACTCCGACCCCCTGGGTTTACAATGTCAGGTTGAAATACACATTTGTTAATACTGAAAATAAAAGTGCTGAATATTGGTAACATGGTGCTCACGAGATCAGACGCGACTACGACAGTTGAGCTAGCTATCTGGCTGAGGGACCCGGGCATTATCAGCCCTAGTAAACACCACGCTCAATGGTGCTTAACTTCAGTGCTCTATCGGGAAGTTCCCATAGAAACGATTTTTTTTTTTTTTAACAGGTTTGATATTGATAGAGGGAACTGTAAGAAACGAAATGAAAGATATCTCAGTATTGTACCTCTGTAGCATTTCCAGGTTGGCGGAATGACACCTTTCCTTGTTCAGTTGATCTTGTATAGTCGCAATGATTCCTTTTCTATCATGGAGCTCATCTTCTATTTTGGTTTTACAATTCTCAGACACTGCCAGTTGATGACGTAAAGCTTCCCATAGAAACTTTTTTTTTTACAGGTTTGATATTGATAGAGGGAACTGTAAGAAACGAAATGAAAGATATCTCAGTATTGTAGCATTTGTAGCTTTAGAAGTAAAGTACTGAATTTAACCTTAGGGCCTTAGGGAATTTGCGAGTTATGTGCAAGGCAGGCTATTATTTTAATCCGACATTTTTTCTTTACTGAATTTAACCTTAGGGCCTTAGGGAATTTGCGAGTTATGTGCAAGGCAGGCTATTATTTTAATCCGACATTTTTTCTTTCTCTCTCGGCGTATAACATTCCTTTCCAAACAGAAATTTGGCAATAACGAGTCTGTTGTTGCTTGGCAACTCCTAATTTAACGAGCAAGGAGGAGAGAGAACAAAAAAGGTTTCGGATATGTAGGTATATTGTAGGTACATATAATGTAAAAAACGTGAGAACTTGAATGGTTTCTGATTTGAGATGTTTCGTTCGGTATGGGCACCAGGGTATTAGGAGAATCTTTATGAAATGAAGATGATAATTCACGAAACAAACAAATCAAACAAATTAAAAATCGACGAGTGAAAACTTGGAACTCCCTTCGCTGGTTCAATAATTCAATAAGTAGATATAAGAATATAGCTATAGGTAGAGAGGTATTAGGTAGTATTACCTACTGTGGTTTTGGATTTCAATTCCTGATTCACAAGGTAGGTAGATATTATCATGTGATACCTACTTACTGGTATAAATATTTATAAAGTAAGTACTTACTAGTTAAAGTCCCTGTAAGTAGTCAATACTGGTTCGTAGGTACTTAGTGTAAATCGAATGGTACGGTGATTCCCTTGAGTTTATACAATTCGCAATGACTCACCATACCAGAGTAGGTAACAACTCAACCCATAGTATACACCTACCTCTACCAACACACATGGTACTTGAGATATTGACAGAGTGTGCTATTAATACTAGATATATAGAGATAGGTCAATAGATAAGAATCATTAGAATAGATGAGTCAGAATGCATCATACCTGGGCGGAAGTGTTAAATACATGGGAAATACTTGTGGGTACTCCCAAGATGAGGTTCTGTAGCTATAGGTAGAGAGGTAGTACAGTCGAACCTGGATATAAGAGAAAATTTTCTGGGCCCTTCATGCTGAACCTCGATGTAGTGGAAGAGAAAAAAAGGGTGGTCCCCTGGATTCTCTTATATCCAGGTTCGACTGTATTACCTACTGTAGTTTTAGATTTCAATTCCTGATTCACAAGGTAAGTAGATATTATCATGTGATACTGGTATATTTATAAAGTAAGTAATAGTTACAGTCCCTGTAAGTAGTCAATACTAGTTCGTAGGTACTTAAGAACTAATGAATATTATGAATACTAAGTGCACACTCATCTTATTACTTTATTTATTCATCCAGCAACTGGACTTTCAATCCATTGTGTTATAGAACTCATTGTATTGTTATCTGTTCCAGGTGATAATGAAGATGTGATAACAAACTATTTCTCCCGGAGAGCTAAGAAGTATGGACTACTCAGCTTTTTCAACTATGCCAAGGAATCCATATTGCCTCAGCGATCTAAGAAAGTTTTTTGAAACTCATATGAGATTCTCTCGCCACATTTCTAGTCTTCTGGTTCTGAATCAAATCTGATTAGCTCACAGGGTAATCCTTGTTATTGTTAACTACTATTGGGCAAATGCTATTAGATGTTGAACATGTTTGCCAAGTATCATTAAAATCAGACAAACTGTTAGAGAGTTATGGTGAAACAAGTGATCAAGCAAACTAATGAATATTATGAATACTAAGTGCACACTCATCTTATTACTTTATTTATTCATCCAGCAACTGGACTTTCAATCCATTGTGTTGTTATTATTTCAATTCCTGATTCACAAGGTAAGTAGATATTATCATGTGATACTGGTATATTTATAAAGTAAGTAATAGTTACAGTCCCTGTAAGTAGTCAATACTAGTTCGTAGGTACTTTAGACTTAGTTTACACTGATAGGTTAGCAAGTAAGTCGCTACCAGCTTTTTCAACTATGCCAAGGAATCCATATTGCCTCAGCGATCTAAGAAAGTTTTTTGAAACTCATATGAGATTCTCTCGCCACATATCTAGTCTTCTGGTTCTGAATCAAATCTGATTAGCTCACAGGGTAATCCTTGTTATTGTTAACTACCTTACTACCTCAATAGTACAGTTCCCAGCTGTAGCTGCTGTTACAGCGAGTTGTCTCAGTTCCCAGCTGTAGCTGCTGTTACAGCGAGTTGTCTCAGTTCCCAGCTGTAGCTGCTGTTACAGCGAGTTGTCTCAGTTCCCAGCTGTAGCTGCTGTTACAGCGAGTTGTCTCAGTTCCCAGCTGTAGCTGCTGTTACAGCGAGTTGTCTCAGTTCCCAGCTGTAGCTGCTGTTACAGCGAGTTGTCTCAGTTCCCAGCTGTAGCTGCTGTTACAGCGAGTTGTCTCAGTTTCCAGCTGTAGCTGCTGTTACAGCGAGCTGTCTCAGTTGTTTGAGTACAGTTTCAAGTAGTTTCTTCTTATCTCGTTCACTTTTTTTCAGTGCAGAGAACACACTTTTCTTATCTGCTTCTCTCAATCTGAAAACAAAACACAAACATCTCATCAAACATTATTGAATTTAACTCCACGATTTCACTTTTAGTTTACTTCTTTGTTCCACCATAACTTTCACCTATTAGTCCTTAAACACAAAGAAAATTTGCTGTGAATTGACAACTCATTTTTTCGGGTGGGTTTAGTACCTACAATAAATGAAGATAAACACTGCTATAGACTCTACAAATGTATAAATTCTGGTAGGAGCACTTACTTTTCCAAGAGTATAATGGCGGTGTTGGGATTCACATATTCCGTAGTTTATTCGATCGTGATTAGAGAAAATCAGTACCTATGTACCTACCTAATTTGTTTAAAATTCAGTTTATTATTATTCTTGATTTGATTTTTTTTTTTTTTACTTTCATGTAATGATTTAAAATCAAGACTAAAGCCCGTTCTCCCTTTATTCCCAATATAATGCTTAAGTCACCCATCCATTTATTGCCCTTCCTCGGCGTAGCTTAACATAGGTAACGCTGAAACCGGTCTTAAATTAACGACTGAAGTGTTATCTAAAACTTTTTCGCTTTGAGTTCATAGGTCGTCGTGACAATCGCACAAAAAAAAGTCACAAAACTCAAAATGCTCAAAATTGAAAGATAATACATTTGTTCAACACCTGACTTCTCTGCATCAAGGATTAACACTGTCCTTACCAATCAATTCAATTCAGTTCATCACGACCTTGTTACTGAATCACGATGATGATTACCTACTTGATTATTATTAGGTTTGTTTGATTGAATTGCTCAAGTATCCCGTATTACGAATCTAATAGCGCTCATCATCTGATCTGAATCATCTGTTGCGTTATTGTGCAGATGATATTATGATGATTTGAAGCAAGTGATACCCTATGGTCCCTGTACCGTACGTCTTGTCTTCTTCAGACGACAGACCCCACTTCCTACCAAACCTATTCGATGAGAAATGTAGCGTCAAATACATAGTATAGAAATAAGAAATGGTTATTATTTATAGATTTTTAATATTTGGGTTTATTTCTTATACTATTGAGCCTATTGGAAAAGTTCAGTAGTTCGGTCTGTTGATGTTGATGTAGCATGGAAGTATTCCGTTTGTTGATAGGTGGTGTAGGGTTAGGACAAGGACATGGTCCTGGCTTGGGGTAGAGACGCCCTGGGGAGGCCTGGGTATCTTGAGACCTGGGGAAGTCCCGACGTACACTGGACGGGGGACAGGTGGTGTCTAGTGGATACCGCCGACAGGGTGATCCTAATCTATCCCGCTGATCACCACTAGATACATGGTTGTTGTATCTTGCAGTAGTGATCTCTTTCCTAATGTCTTCAATATTCCGATGAAATGCTTCATTCTCCTCCTGCTCCTCATGCAACTTTCTCATGAGGAATTCTACCTTTTCACTCAGCCCGGTGATTTCTTCCTGATATCTTTGGTTACTCAGACACACCTCATGCATTTCAGTTTTAGTTTGTCGCAAGACATCTTCCAGGTTGGCGGAATGACACCTTTCCTTGTTCAGTTGATCTTGTATAGTCGCAATGATTCCTTTTCTATCATGGAGCTCATCTTCTATCTTGGTTTTACAATTCTCAGACACTGCCAGTTGATGACGTAAAGCTTCTTTCTGCATGAGTAATTGCTGTAGAGATTCCTGACATCGGGTAAGTTCTTCACTCTGATGATACTTCTCCTCCCGTGCACATTGCAGTTGTCCTTCTAGTTGTGACGTCAGACAGGACAACTCCTGGAGTTTCCCTTCCAAGGATTTGATCACACATTCCTTGTCTTGAATACAAGCTTCCAAGCGCATGATTTCCTTCTCCGCTTCAGTCAACTGTTGTCTGCAACGCTTCAGATCAGTGTCCAGGATTTGATTGCTGTTCTCGAGAGCAGCAGTTTCCTGACTGATGAATTTCAAATGTTTAAGCAGATCTACTCGTTCCTTCTCCTTTCTGTTTAGCATATCATCCATTTGTTTTACATCGCAGCAATATTGCTGCACCTGACGCTTCAACTCTTCAACATCTGTGTTGGTAGCATCGAGTAATCGTTTGGAATGTAGCGCCTCCTGTGTGGCTTGATAGAGATCCATCTGCAGACGTTTGTTCTCACACAAAGCATTGTTTCGTTCTACTTCAAGATCTCGGATCTCTGCCCTCAGATGCTCCATGTACCTAGCTGAGTTCTAACTGGTAGAATTTAATAAAGGCAACGAGGGATTTTGATGAGACAAACTCACATACGTAGATATCGACACTCCCACCAACACGAGATACTCTACCTCCTTATATCATTAGCACGAGTCTTTCTGAAGCAACTCTATACCTACTGAGCACATAATCCTTTGTGTAGGTATAGGTAATCGTGTTCTCCAGAAAAGCAATCAAGACAAGTACCAGTTTATTCACGGAAATGAATAGCTCTCATTCTGGGGTAGAATATTTACATCCTTCTTTACTTTCTATCTATCTCATATTAGAGTTGGTCTACTATACTATCTACTTTAGTTAGAGTCTAGAGTGAGAGTTTGAAATGTGTCTACAGATTAGAATAAATTGTTATAGAAATTGTTCAAAGGTCGTGAATATTCTATCTATCTCATATTAGAGTTGGTCTACTATACTATCTACTTTAGTTAGAGTCTAGAGTGAGAGTTTGAAATGTGTCTACAGATTGGAATAAATTGTTATAGAAATTGTTCAAAGGTCGTGAATGAAGTAAGAAATAAAGTAGTACTGTACCTAGACCAAGAGAAAGGGAATGTGGACCTGGGTCTTTATGTTAGAGTGGATTACTTTATACGCCTCGTAGTAGTAGGATAAGTATTCAGTCTCGTGAGGACAATATTGAGAACCAAGTTTAAATTGGCATTTTTCAAAAGTTGTGACGTAATACTACAAAGGAAAAAACCTTGAGGAACATTGCATGACTTATAACATCCGGAATGACGTTATTTCGACGTCAAGATTGCTTTCTGTAATAAGCTTCAGACTAGAACCGTTTGGGCGTTTGGTCATCCCAGGAACTCACATATTTATATGAACTAGAGTGAGAGTTTGAAATGTGTCTACAGATTAGAATAAATTGTTATAGAAATTGTTCAAAGGTCGTGAATGAAGTAAGAAATAAAGGAGTACTGTACCTAGACCAAGAGAAAGGGAATGTGGACCTGGGTCTTTACGTTAGAGTGGATTACTTTATACGCCTCGTAGTAGTAGCTACATTTCTGCATAAGTAATTGCTGTAGAGATTCCTGACATCGGGTAAGTTCTTCACTCTGATGATACTTCTCCTCCCGTGCACATTGCAGTTGTCCTTCTAGTTGTGACGTCAGACAGGACAACTCCTGGAGTTTCCCTTCCAAGGATTTGATCACACATTCCTTGTCTTGAATACAAGCTTCCAAGCGCATGATTTCCTTCTCCGCTTCAGTCAACTGTTGTCTGCAACGCTTCAGATCAGTGTCCAGGATTTGATTGCTGTTCTCGAGAGCAGCAGTTTCCTGACTGATGAATTTCAAATGTTTAAGCAGATCTACTCGTTCCTTCTCCTTTCTGTTTAGCATATCATCCATTTGTTTTACATCGCAGCAATATTGCTGCACCTGACGCTTCAACTCTTCAACATCTGTGTTGGTAGCATCGAGTAATCGTTTGGAATGTAGCGCCTCCTGTGTGGCTTGATAGAGATCCATCTGCAGACGTTTGTTCTCACACAAAGCATTGTTTCGTTCTACTTCAAGATCTCGGATCTCTGCCCTCAGATGCTCCATGTACCTAGCTGAGTTCTAACTGGTAGAATTTAATAAAGGCAACGAGGGATTTTGATGAGACAAACTCACATACGTAGATCAATACCTACAGAAAATAAGAGAGCGATAAATGATTGGCTGGAATTTCATCTAAAAACCTAAGCTTGGACATAAGAACAACAGGAACAGACACATTAGTTGAATCCAACTTGAATGTGTAGGTAGTGAACAAATGGACTGACACTTTGTTATGAATTTGATCAGTAGAAAAAGATTAACAAGTAAAAAATAAAGAAACCTAATACTTAATATTTCACCTGTAGTAAGTACCTACTAAAATTAATTTTATGAATGAAATAATCAAGGATGAGTTCCCAAGTAGAAAATTCATAGTAAAATTAGACATGTAGGTAAGTAAGTATACCTAATACCTGTAGCTATCTCAACTTGACTGACAGACAATACTAGCACTTCACTTGGAGTGCCAAATATTATGACTAACATTATTACTACCAACCCGACTTACGAGTAACTAACGTGCGACATAACTGTACCTATCTACATAATAACGTTAGCGTAAGGGAGAGTAGGTGGACAATGTGCATAGTCATAGACGTAGAGAGAACTTACCAATGAAATGAAGTTTGTCAAATATGACGTAGCTAGTGATTGATGTAGCCTGAATATTGAATTATCAAAGTACAGGGTCAAGTGTCCTCTGCTACGCCTTGTGGTAGGTGTTAGATTGTTACTTGGTATTTCATGTGTAGGTGCTAGACTAGGAACTTGCTATTTTATGTCTAAATTATCTTCTAAACAACAATAATGGTGCTCATTTATACTGATCGGACTGAAAAGTCCCTTTACTTTACTACAACAGTACCAAGGTATGTACCTACCATTGCACCTAGACTAATATTATATTGGTTACTGTTGGAGTTTTCTTCTGTACATGTGTCTTATGTCTGTTTGGTTTTGTGATAAGGTGAGGCTCATAATAAAAGTCACACGGGAAGAATATGTCTCATGTTCTCCCTCGCTTCTATAGGTAGGATCACAATACTGCCATTATTATGAAACGATTCCTAAGTTGTAGCTCTTCAAGATTTATCCTTATCACTTGATTCCCTCACACTAAGTAATCTGATATGTGATATGACGTAGTCAATACTTACTTCATGATTATGACGTATACAAATCAAGTGGGTAAGTAAAGTACCTATTTTATCAAAGAAAATGTAGAGATAACAGATACCTAAATAGATGGACCATTCATCAGGTACGTCACAAAATAATAACGAAATTTCATTGACAAAAGATAAGAGACATAGATATGTACAATCAATCAGAATGACAATAATACAAGATGAGTCACGCGTAGAAATTGCTGATAAAAGTGATTAAATGTTTTCACCGTTATCTGCTAAATGATTCGCTGCTATTATTTCCTGTAAAGTACATTGCTTACGTCTAGTATTCAACACTCCATGCTGATTTGACATCACTGAGATTGTGATTATTGTCAATACCAATATCAGAGTCCTATTAGTATGCAGTAGGTATAGCTGATAGCATATGTTGATATACCTCCCTGAGCCCTACATACGTACGTACTACGTATATTATTACTGGAAGAAATGCTGGAGATTCCACGTGATGACAAAGTATCTACTTTGGTTACTTTTAGCACTTGATTGATCAGTGTAATTAATCGAGGCACACCTGAAAATAATCTCATAGCAACACCACTAAGTATGTACCTATGTACTTACTGAAACACCCATGCTGAGTTCAAAATACATAAGTAGGTATGCTTAGTGTGAAAGCACGCTAATAAAGAAGATTCTTGAAGGGAACATGAAGAGTCTCATAGACATTCTAGACTTCTTAACAGTACCTTTACTAATCTATGTACTTACTGAAACACCCATGCTGAGTTCAAAATACATAAGTAGGTATGCTTAGTGTGAAAGCACGCTAATAAAGAAGATTCTTAAAGGGAACATGAAGAGTCTCATAGACATTCTAGACTTCTTAACAGTACCTTTAATAAATTCCGCTGCTCCAGGCAGGAGAAACAAAAGCTTATGGTGCCAATATGTATAATTCCACATACCTATGAAGTGAATAGGTGTACCTAAAGGACTTATAACCAGGGAAGTAGTACGTAATGGTTGTCGGTACCTACCGAACTTTGCCTTTTCTAACTATACTTCTACTTACTTAGTATAACGTATAGATAGGTATCTCACTCACAAGGACTTATAACCAGGGAAGTAGTACGTAATGGTTGTCGGTACCTACCGAACTTTGCCTTTTCTAACTATACTTCTACTTACTTAGTATAAATAGGTATCTCACTCACAAGGTACCCCTTTGAACACTATAGACCTACTTCGTTCCAAAACTTGAATACCTCTTCCCTTCTAGTATGAACCAGGTACCTAAGGTAAGAGTTGCCATTATAGAAGAACTTGAGTTCATTGCATTGGGGAACTTGCAGCTTTTAGAACTTTCTAACCAGATTCCGTATAAATCATGGAGCTTGGACCATGTTGAGTTCATTGCATTGGGGAACTTGCAGCTTTTAGAACTTTCTAACCAGATTCCGTATAAATCATGGAGCTTGGACCATGTTCTTGCACTTGATACAGTGCTAGTGCTAGAGAGTATCAAGACAAGTACCAGTTTATTCACGGAAATGAATAGCTCTCATTCTGGGGTAGAATATTTACATCCTTCTTTACTTACTTAGATTGGGTATATCTAACATTTACCTTTCATGTTTGTCCTCGAGGATCTATTTGAAAACAATCTATGCCTACCTAGATTGGGTATATCTAACATTTACCTTTCATGTTTGTCCTCGAGGATCTATTTGAAAACAATATACATAGTTACTGCCGTGTTCTCACTATTCTTATTAGTTCTGCAAAGTGCGGGAAACACACCTAAGATATATTATATGTAGAAGTACTTCTTTACTTACTTAGATTGCCTATGCCTACCTAGATTGGGTATATCTAACATTTACCTTTCATGTTTGTCCTCGAGGATCTATTTGTAAACAATATACATAGTTATTGCCGTGTTCTCACTATTCTTATTAGTTCTGCAAAGTGCGGGAAACACACCTAAGATATATTCTAGATATGTAGAAGTATTTATCGACACTCCCACCAACACGAGATACTCTACCTCCTTATGTCTCTATGCCTACCTAGATTGGGTATATCTAACATTTACCTTTCATGTTTGTCCTCGAGGATCTATTTGAAAACAATATACATAGTTACTGTTCTCACTATTCTTATTAGTTCTGCAAAGTGCGGGAAACACACCTAAGATATATTATAATATGTAGAAGTGTTTATCGACACTCCCACCAACACGAGATACTCTACCTCCTTATATCATTAGCACGAGTCTTTCTGAAGCAACTCTATACCTACTGAGCACACAATCCTTTGTGTAGGTATAGGTAATCGTGTTCTCCAGAAAAGCCCAGAATAAGGCGGCAAAACTATGACGTCATATTGTAGACAACAAACCTTACAAAAACAAAGCATGATCTAATATTCGCGGTGACGTGACGGTAAAAATATTTTAAAATGCGAAATACTTATAACCAGGGAAGTAGTACGTAATGGTTGTCGGTACCTACCGAACTTTGCCTTTTCTAACTATACTTCTACTTACTTAGTATAAGACTATAAGGTATAAATAGGTATCTCACTCACAAGGTATTATTAGGCAATGAAAAGTAAATCTTGTTTAGGTTACTCCACTAAAAAAGCAAAGTTAACAAAAAATCTCTATAAACACTTAGTGAGACTGTAAGTTCAGTGAATGTCTCTAATCTAATATTGTATTGATAAGGTTTGCTTTGTCTGCCGGGGGGCAACGTCCATCTTGTACCTGCATAGCTCAGTGTAAAAGTGAACATTTCACTTTCATGTCTATAATATGACCTCTTCGGTGTTTACTTCTTTTCTGACTGTAGTTCTGAAGAGGAACACTTGTTGTATTTGTAGTTCTGAAGAGGAACACCTGTTGTATTTGTAGTTCTGAAGAGGATCGTCTGTTGTATTTGTAGTCCTGAAGAGGAACACCTGTTGTATTTGTAGTCCTGAAGAGGAACACCAGTTGTATTTGTAGTTCTGAAGAGGAACACCTGTTGTATTTGTAGTTCTGAAGAGGAACACCTGTTATGTTTATAGTTCTGAAGAGGAACACCTGGTGTATTGATAGTTCTGAAGAGGTACACCTGTTGTATTTGTAGTTCTGAAGAGGATCACCTGTTGTATTTGCTGTCCTGAAGAGGAACATTTGTGGTTCTGAAGAGGATCACCTGTTGTATTTGTAGTTCTGAAGAGGATCACCTGTTGTATTTGTAGGAACACCTGTTATGTTTATAGTTCTGAAGAGGAAGACCTGTTGTGTTTGTAGTTCTGAAGAGGAACACCTGTTGTATTTGTAGCGCTGAAGAGGAACACCTGGTGTATTGATAGTTCTGAAGAGGTACACCTGTTGTATTTTTAGTTCTGAAGAGGATCACCTGTTGTATTTGCTGTCCTGAAGAGGAACAAATGTTGTATTGATAGTTCTTGAAGAGGAACACTTGTTGTATTTGTAGTTCTGAAGAGGAACACCTGTTGTATTTGTAGTTCTGGAGAGGAACACCTGATGTATTTGTGGTTCTGAAGAGGAACACCTGTTGTATTTGTAGTTCTGAAGAGGATCACCTGTTGTATTTGTAGTTCTGAAGAGGATGACCTGTTGTATTTGTAGGAACACCTGTTATGTTTATAGTTCTGAAGAGGAAGACCTGTTGTGTTTGTAGTTCTAAAGAGGAACACCTGTTGTATTTGTAGCGCTGAAGAGGAACACCTGGTGTATTGATAGTTCTGAAGAGGTACACCTGTTGTATTTGTAGTTCTGAAGAGGATCACCTGATGTATTTGCTGTCCTGAAGAGGAACAAAAAATGTTGTATTGATAGTTCTGAAGAGCATCACCTGTTGTATTTGCTGTCCTGAAGAGGATCACCTGTTGTATTTGTACTTGGTTCTGAAGAGGTAAAAATATGCACCAGACAGGACATTCACATATTCTAAAGGCTGAACTTGACCATAGGCTTAACACAAAGTTTAGGTGAAAGTTAATGCCTAAGTATAGGTTGTAACGTGGGTTTTATGTACAAATGTACTGAAGTAAACCTATTTAATAAGTACTACTAAAGTACTTACATACATTTTGGAAAAAGATGTTTATTGAAATCGCAGCATTCTCCAGGCTGAACTTGACCATAGGCTTAACACAAAGTTTAGGTGAAAGTTAATGCCTAAGTATAGGTTGTAACGTGGGTTTTATGTTTTATGTACAAATGTACTGAAGTAAACCTATTTAGTAAGTACTACTAAAGTACTTACTCTCGGCGTATAACATTCCTTTCCAAACAGAAATTTGGCAATAACGAGTCTGTTGTTGCTTGGCAACTCCTAATTTAACGAGCAAGGAGGAGAGAGAACAAAAAAGGTTTCGGATAAGTAGGTATATTGTAGGTATATATAATGTAAAAAACGTGAGAACTTGAATGGTTTCTGATTTGAGATGTTTCGGTTTCGCTCGGTATGGGCACCAGGGTATTAGAAGAATCTTTATGAAATGAAGATGATAATTCACGAAACAAACAAATCAAACAAAATGAAAAATCGACGAGTGAAAACTTGGAACTCCCTTCGCTGGTTCAATAATTCAATAAGTAGATATAAGAATATAGCTATAGGTAGAGAGGTAGTACAGTCGAACCTGGATATAAGAGAAAATTTTCTGGGCCCTTCATGCTGAACCTCGATGTAGTGGAAAACTGGATATAAGAGAAGAAAAGGGTGGTTCCCTGGATTCTCTTATATCCAGGTTCGACTGTATTACCTACTGTGGTTTTAGATTTCAATTCCTGATTCACAAGGTAAGTAGATATTATCATGTGATACTGGTATATTTATAAAGTAAGTAATAGTTAAAGTCCCTGTAAGTAGTCAATACTAAAATCGACGAGTGAAAACTTGGAACTCCCTTCGCTGGTTCAATAATTCAATAAGTAGATATAAGAATATAGCTATAGGTAGAGAGGTATTAGGTAGTATTACCTACTGTGGTTTTGGATTTCAATTCCTGATTCACAAGGTAGGTAGATATTATCATGTGATACCTACTTACTGGTATAAATATTTATAAAGTAAGTACTTACTAGTTAAAGTCCCTGTAAGTAGTCAATACTGGTTCGTAGGTACTTAGTGTAAATCGAATGGTACGGTGATTCCCTTGAGTTTATACAATTCGCAATGACTCACCATACCAGAGTAGGTAACAACTCAACCCATAGTACCTATACACCTACCTCTATCAACACACATGGTACTTGAGATATTGACAGAGTGTGCTGTTAATACTAGAACAACTCAATAGTACCTATACACCTACCTCTATCAACACACATGGTACTTGAGATATTGACAGAGTGTGCTGTTAATACTAGATATAGAGATAGGTCAATAAATAATAAGAATCATTAGAATAGATGAGTCAGAATGCATCATACCTGGGTGGAAGTGTTAAATACATAGGAAATACTTGTGGGTACTCCCAAGATGAGGTTCTGTGTTTCTTGGAAACATACATAAGTGATGTCAAAATGCCATGCCTATTGCCTGTAATATTGGTTAGTTTTAAATTTACCAACAGACCAACCTACTGTTTGTGAATCATCTGCATACCGATACACCCACTACTTGACTAGAACAACTAGCGTTAACTCCTAGCGACTTACTTCTTACTTGCTAACCTATCAGTGTGACCCAAGTCTAGGATGGTACCCTGCAGTTACCATTGCAAACTTTTCACCAGACTACTGTTTTCCCACAGTACCTAAGCACCCATAGTATACACCTACCTCTATCAACACACATGGTACTTGAGATATTGACAGAGTGTGCTGTTAATACTAGATATAGAGATAGGTCAATAAATAATAAGAATCATTAGAATAGATGAGTCAGAATGCATCATACCTGGGTGGAAGTGTTAAATACATAGGAAATACTTGTGGGTACTCCCAAGATGAGGTTCTGTGTTTCTTGGAAACATACATAAGTGATGTCAAAATGCCATGCCTATTGCCTGTAATATTGGTTAGTTTTAAATTTACCAACAGACCAACCTACTGTTTGTGAATCATCTGCATACCGATACACCCACTACTTGACTAGAACAACTAGCGTTAACTCCTAGCGACTTACTTCTTACTTGCTAACCTATCAGTGTGACCCAAGTCTAGGATGGTACCCTGCAGTTACCATTGCAAACTTTTCACCAGACTACTGTTTTCCCACAGTACCTAAGCACCTGATCACCTAAACGGTTTAGTAGTACGGATTTTCTTTGCTGATTTATGACGTCGCGATGTTGCGTTGAGCTATCTAATATACAAGTGGTTACATTAATTTCGAAATGATCGTAGGTAGGTAGGTACCCACAATGTACAATACATGAATACAAGGTAGGTGCACAATGAATCGCATACACATTGGAGGACGTAAATGACATTGTCGCGCGATTTTGTCGCACGACAGAGGTCGCGTTGGTGGAAATCCACCTTAATATACATGTGTTTACATTAATTTCGAAATGATCGTAGGTAGGTAGACTAGGTAGGTGTAGGTACCCACAATGTACAATACAAGGTAGGTGCACAATGAATCGCATACACATTTTGGAGGACGTAAATGCCGACGAATCAGCTAACCTATCAGTGTGACCCAAGTCTAGGATGGTACCCTGCAGTTACCATTGCAAACTTTTCACCAGACTACTGTTTTCCCACAGTAAGCACCTGATCACCTAATCCTAAACGGTTTAGTAGTAGGGATTTTCTTTGCTGATTTATGACGTCGCGATGTTGCGTTGAGCTATCTAATATACATGTGGTTAGATTAATTTCGAAATGATCGGTAGGTAGGTAGGTACCCACAATGTACAATTTAAGGTAGGTGCACAATGAATCGCATACACATTGGAGGACGTAAATGCCAAATTAAAAAATTGATCGGTAATCAATTATCCTTTATCTAATCAATAAAAAAGTTTTTTAACCCTCAATTTTTTTCGTTTCTTTTAAATTAATTCATGCAATTATTGTTAAATTGATTATTATAATAGGTTTATTTTAGTTGTGCTGTGTTGATAATTTCCAATACATCTTTGTACATACCTAATCATTTATTAAGGTACCTACCTATATTTATCGTTTACGTATACCTACTTGTTTTTGTGGAACCTTTGTGTAAATGTGTACCTACCTGTTGATTGATAAATTTGTAGTTGAGTTGTGTAGCTGTTACTTGTGTCCCCTGGATTAAAATAGAATTCACATTAAATTCGTGACATTTCGGACGTAAGGTTTCACAGCCAGGAACTTTCATCAGGTAAGTAAGAGCTTTTTTTTTTACCGACACATGAGTAGGTAAGTACTGAAATGACCGCCGCTCACACTCAGACGGTCTGACAGACCTAGTACCTAAGGGGTGTGGCCGAAAAAGCTCGAGAATAGTTGTCAGACCTTCTTGCGTAGTCGCGTCTGAGATACTCACACTCAGACGGTCTGAGGGTGAGTGGTGGGCATATTTTAGTGCTACCTAAGTTTCATAAGGAGTAAGCCTGATCGGCTCAGCGTTGTAGCTAGCTTGCCTTTTCTTGAATATCAAACCAGCTCTTAGCTCCTCAAACTGGTTCTCGCGAGGCTGAGTGGAAGAGCCAGAGAAGCACGTGAAGTTCCAAATGTTTATTATCCAAACACCAACCACGCACAACGTTTTTTAACCTTAGTGAGATCTATCGGGAACTGGTTCATTCAATATCCTAGACAAGAACGTTTACGATTTTTCTTCGATTCGTCGGCATTTACGTCCTCCAATGTGTATGCGATTCATTGTGCACCTACCTTGTATTCATGTATTGTACATTGTGGGTACCTACCTACCTACGATCATTTCGAAATTAATGGAAACACATGTATATTAGATAGCTCAACGCAACATCGCGACGTCATAAATCAGCAAAGAAAATCCGTACTACTAAACCGTTTAGGTGATCAGGTGCTTAGGTACTGTGGGAAAACAGTAGTCTGGTGAAAAGTTTGCAATGGTAACTGCAGGGTTCCCTCTTAGACTTAGGTCACACTGATAGGTTAGCAAGTAAGTCGTTAGGAGTTAAGGCTAGTTGTTCTAGTCAAGTAGTGGGTGTATCGGTATGCAGATGATTCACAAACAGTAGGTTGGTCTGTTGGTAAATTTAAAACTAACCAATATTACAGGCAATAGGCATGGCATTTTGACATCACTTATGTATGTTTCCAAGAAACACAGAACCTCATCTTGGGAGTACCCACAAGTATTTCCTATGTATTTAACACTTCCGCCCAGGTATGATGCATTCTGACTCATCTATTCTAATACATCTTATCTATTGACCTATCTCTATATCTAGTATTAATAGCACACTCTGTCAATATCTCAAGTACCATGTGTGTTGATAGAGGTAGGTGTATACTATGGGTTGAGTTGTTACCTACTCTGGTATGGTGAGTCATTGCGAATTGTATAAACTCAAGGGAATCACCGTACCATTCGATTTACACTAGAGGGAACCCTGCAGTTACCATTGCAAACTTTTCACCAGACTACTGTTTTCCCACAGTAAGCACGTGATCATCACCTAAACGGTTTAGTAGTAGGGATTTTCTTTGCTGATTTAAGACGTCGCGATGTTGCGTTGAGCTATCTAATATACATATTATTTTTAAACCGATTTTTTTTCAGGTGATCGGATTTTATCAGATCACTGTTTGAGATCAACCAATGAAATCACTGCGTGACAATGAAATTTTGAAAAAAATTCCCGGCAGAAAAATCAGCTGATGATGATGAAGAAATGTAAACAAAACAACTCTTGCTGTTGTTTTTGTCGGAACTCGGAAAGTTGAAAATCGGAAATCGGAAGCAGATTGCAGAAGTAGGTAGTACAACGGTTTCAACTAGTGAATTTTCAACAGTTTCCCAGATTATTTTTACTTTCTATTTGTGGATGTGTCTCTTGAACAAAAGTTCCAAGTTGTTTTGTAGAAACATAAACTTCCTGACAGCTCTGAGGGTACTGTTTAGAGTCACATAAAATATGTGGTTCTTTTACATCTTGTCTTGGTTTGCTATATTTCTGCAAATATGTTTTGTTGTTCTTGCTACAGGTATGTTACATGTTACATTAACACACAACACTAGAATACAAGTAAATCATGCATTATCATCATAACTTCACCCAATTCTTTATTTCTTGAATCTATTCACTCTTTATTGTACTTCAGTCACTGCTGCCTGATTCACTCGTCAGACTAGATCTCACTTCTCAAAAGAGGGGACCCTCTGCTGAGGGGTCTAATGAGATAAAATCCAATGTTTTTTTTTTTTACCAAATTAGAATAGTTGCACAAACCATTCAAAAGCTAAACCAAGTACAACTATCTGTAAAAGGTACCTATAGTCCAGTCATAGTAATTCAACAAATGATCAAAATATTTTACAAGCAATAGGATGGGAGTTGTCAATAATGTTACTTGAACAGTGAAGTGTGATAACAGTGAAGAATCATAATAATAAAACACATTGAATGCACCAGTTTCCAATAGATTACTGGAATGCTCATCCATCTTTAAAAAAAAATTGATGATACAAGTAAATCATGCATTATCATCATAACTTCACCCAATTCTTTATTTCTTGAATCTATTCACTCTTTATCGTACTTCAGTCACTGTTGCCTGATTCACTCGTCAAACAAGATCTCACTTCTCAAAAGAGGGGACCCTCTGCTGAGGGGTCTAATGAGATAAAATCCAATGTTTTTTTTTTACCAAATTAGAATAGTTGCACAAACCATTCAAAAGCTAAACCAAGTACAACTATCTGGTACCTATAGTCCAGTCATAGTAATTCAACAAATGATCAAAATATTTTACAAGCAATAGGATGGGAGTTGTCGATAATGTTACTTGAACAGTGGAGTGTGATAACAGTGAAGAATCATAATAATAAAACACATTGAATGCACCAGTTTCCAATAGATCACTGGAATGCTCATCCATCTTAAAAAAAAAAAAATGATAGAAAAAAAGTTATTTAATTTACTTTCTATTTCAGCGGCTGGATTGTACTATTTAGCTGAACTAGTTGAGGAATATTCTGTACTAGCAAAGAAAGTTATTCAATGGCTTATCATTGTAAGTATATCACAATCATTACATGAGCTATTTACCAATCCCCTGGGTTTACAATGTCAGGTTGAAATATGAAATACACATTTTTTAATACCTACTGAAAATAAAAGTGCTGAATATTGGTAACATGGTGAGATAATGGCTAATTTGCCACTTTTCCCCCCTCTTTTTTTGTGACATTGGACTTTACAGGTCTGTGTAGAAACATGTCCATCTAAACCTTATCCTCAAAGCTAATTCCTAATTTACTACATGATCTAGTACCCACTTGATTATGTGTTAAAACATAAGGATTACCCTGTGAGCTAATCAGAAAACTAATGGAAATCAACCACCATTGAATTTCTTTTTATTACTGCTTGACCCAGTCAGGGTAACATGGTGAGATAATGGCTACTTTGCCACTTTTCCCCCCTCCTTTTTTGTGACATTGGACTTTACAGGTCTGTGTAGAAGCATGTTCATCTAAACCTTAGCCTCAAAGCTAATTGCTAATTTACTACATGATCTAGTACCCACTTGATTGTTTTAAAACATAAGGATTACAGTTATTTAATTTACTTTCTATTTCAGCGGCTGGATTGTACTATTTAGCTGAACTAGTTGAGGAATATTCTGTACTAGCAAAGAAAGTCATTCAATGGCTAATCATTGTAAGTATATCACAATCATTACATGAGCTATTTACCGACCCCCTAGGTTTAAAATGTCAGGTTGAAATACACATTTGTTAATACTGAAAATAAAAGTGCTGAATATTGGTAACATGGTGAATGGTGAGATAATGGCTACTTTGCCACTTTTCCCCCTCCTTTTTTTGTGACATTGGACTTTACAGGTCTGTGTAGAAGCATGTCCATCTAAACCTTAGCCTCAAAGCTAATTGCTAATTTACTACATGATCTAGTACCCACTTGATTATGTGTTAAGTAAAACATTCAATCCTTATGTGTTAAAACATAAGGATTACCCTGTGAGCTAATCAGAAAACTTTAATGGAAATCACCCACCATTGAATTTCTTCTTATTACTGCTCGACCCAGTCAGCTAGGTAATTTAAAATTAAATTATGAGGTCCTCTCCTTAAATATATTTTTAAACAATATGTTGTATTTCTCATTCCAGATAACCCTATTGATATATGCAGGCTTCTTTTGTTTTGAAGACTTGCCAACTATTCTATTGATCTGTGGTGTATTGGCCCAAGTACTTCATTTAATCATCATTCAGAATTTTCCATATGTGTCTCTAACATCTCCAGCATTTATAGCAGCTGTTGTATTAATTGTTGTAAATCACTACTATGCTATGAGTTACTTCCAAAGCAATTACCACTCTTTTGCAGAGGTAAGATAATAGATAATTCTCAAAGTTTAACTAAAAAGATAGTCCCTTGGTTCCGATAGCAGCTGTTGTATTAATTGTTGTAAATCACTACTATGCTATGAGTTACTTCCAAAGCAATTACCACTCTTTTGCAGAGGTAAGATGATAGATAATTCTCAAAGTTTGCCTAAAACAATAGTCCCTTGGTACCACAGGAAAAACTTATCTAATTTGTTAACAAGCTATTAACACAAACTACCTACATACCTATCTAAACTTTGAAAATCAAAACTATGGCTTTTGGTTTTGTTACTTTAATTTGGGTGGGTCAAATCATGTAACTTTTTTTTTTTTTTAATCCAACCAATAAAATGATGGAATTCCTTCCCAACAGGTGATGGCATTCTTCACTCTGTGTCTATGGTTGGTACCATTCTCTTTGCTAGTGTCACTATCAGCCAATGACATGGTTTTGCCAACAGTGGCCGAAACTCGACCTCTATTAAGTAAGTTTTTAAAAAATTTAAATAACTATATTTGTTTAATGAACTGTAGAAGATTCTCTTTGCTAGTGTCACTATCAGCCAATGACATGGTTTTGCCAACAGTGGCCGAAACTCGACCTCTATTAAGTAAGTTTTTAAAAATTTTAAATAACTATATTTGTTTAATGAACTGTAGAAGAAGAAAAAAAAATGCTACCTCAGACCCTCCATAGACCCAATCAAGCCCAAGATCTATTGGGCAAATGCTATTAGATGTTGAACATGTTTGCCAAGTATCATTAAAATCAGACAAACTGTTAGAGAGTTATGGTGAAACAAGTCAAGCAAACTAAGTGCACACTCATCTTATTACTTTATTTATTCATCCAGCAACTGGACTTTCAATCCATTGTGGCTCCATGTACCTAGCTGAGTTCTAACTGGTAGAATTTAATAAAGGCAACGAGGGATTTTGATGAGACAAACTCACATACGTAGATCAATACCTACAGAAAATAAGAGAGCGATAAATGATTGGCTGGAATTTCATCTAAAAACCTAAGCTTGGACATAAGAACAACAGGAACAGACACACTTTGTTATGAATTTGAACGGTAGAAAAAGATTAACAAGTAAAAAATAAAGAGACCTAATACTTAATATTTCACCTGTAGTACCTACTGGATCAGAAAATAAGAGAGCGATAAATGATTGGCTGGAATTTCATCTAAAAACCTAAGCTTGGACATAAGAACAACAGGAACAGACACATTAGTTGAAGCCAACTTGAATGTGTAGGTAGTGAACAAATGGACTGACACTTTGTTATGAATTTGATCAGTAGAAAAAGATTAACAAGTAAAAAATAAAGAAACCTAATACTTAATATTTCACCTGTAGTAAGTACCTACTAAAATTAATTTTATGAATGAAATAATCAAGGATGAGTTCCCAAGTAGAAAATTCATAATAAAAGGTACCTACTAAAATTAATTTTATGAATGAAATAATCAAGGATGAGTTCCCAAGTAGAAAATTCATAGTAAAATTAGACATGTAGGTAAGTAAGTATACCTAATACCTGTAGCTATCTCAACTTGACTGACAGACAATACTAGCACTTCACTTGGAGTGCCAAATATTATGACTAACATTATTACTACCAACCCGACTTAACTAATGTGCGACATAACTGTAGTTACCGTAAGGGAGAGTAGGTGGACAATGTGCATAAATAGTCAAAGGTGTAGAGAGAACTGGTTAGTTTTAAATTTACCAACAGACCAACCTACTGTTTGTGAATCATCTGCATACCGATACACCCACTACTTGACTAGAACAACTAGCCTTAACTCCTAACGACTTACTTGCTAACCTATCAGTGTGACCTAAGTCTAAGAGGGAACCCTGCAGTTACCATTGCAAACTTTTCACCAGACTACTGTTTTCCCACAGTGAGCACGTGATCACCTAAACGGTTTAGTAGTACGGATTTTCTTTGCTGATTTATGACGTCGCGATGTTGCGTTGAGCTATCTAATATACCTACATGTGTTTCCATTAATTTCGAAATGATCGTAGGTAGGTAGGTACCCACAATGTACAATACAAGGTAGGTGCACAATGAATCGCATACACATTGGAGGACGTAAATCCTATCTCAACTTGACTGACAGACAATACTAGCACTTCACTTGGAGTGCCAAATATTATGACTAACATTATTACTACCAACCCGACTTACGAGTAACTAACGTGCGACATAACTGTACCTATCTACATAATAACGTTAGCGTAAGGGAGAGTAGGTGGACAATGTGCATAGTCATAGACGTAGAGAGAACTTACCAATGAAAGCAACTTTTGCCCAATTTCAGATTTTTCCCTTTACTTACTCATCAAGACCTACCATCCTGCCAAATTTCAAGTTCCTAGGACATCGGGAAGTGCTTCATAATTTTGATGAGTGAATCAGTAAGTCAGTCGTAAAATAAGCGATTTTCTAGGCCCTTTTTCTACCCCTTCCGGTCGACGAATCGAAGAAAAATCGTAAACGTTCTTGTCTAGGATATTGAATGAACCAGTTCCCGATAGATCACTAAGGTTAAAAAACGTTGTGCGTGGTTGGTGTTTGGATAATAAACATTTGGAACTTCACGTGCTTCTCTGGCTCTTCCACTTAGCCTCGCGAGAACCAGTTTATTGCCCAATTTCAGATTTTTCCCTTTACTTACTCATCAAGACCTACCATCCTGCCAAATTTCAAGTTCCTACCACATCGGGAAGTGTTTCATAATTTTGATGAGTCAGTGAGTCTTAAAATAAGCGATTTTCTAGGCCCTTTTTCTACCCCTTCCTTAAAAGCTAGACCCCCTGAGACCTTATATCGTGCCTGAGTTTTGTTTCGAAGAAATTAAATCTGAAATAATAAACACAGGAAAAGTTTTGTTGACCTCAAAGTGTGTTCCCCGTATTAAATCCGCCTGTGGGCGGAGCCCAGAGCAACTTTTGCCCAATTTCAGATTTTTCCCTTTACTTACTCATCAAGACCTACCATCCTGCCAAATTTCAAGTTCCTACCACATCGGGAAGTGCTTCATAATTTTGATGAGTCAGTCAGTCTTAAAATAAGCGATTTTCTAGGCCCCTTTTCTACCCCTTCCTTAAAAGCTAGAACTACGGAATTTCGCAGGCATAATAAGCAAGTATAGCTTAACATATGGTCCAAATTTCGTAACAATATGTGCGTAATTAACGGAGTTATGATAGGGGTAAAAATGGCTCGAAATGTTTCGTGTAATATACTCACTGGCGTGCTGAGACCGGAACTTGGCCTGGCGCACTGGCGTGTAATTTAAGGAACAAGTTCCAGGCATCCAGGCCCATGATAATTCAGCCCGATCTACCCTTCCTTAAAAGCTAGACCTTCGGAATTTTGCAGGCATAATAAGCAAGTATAGCTTAACATATGGTCCAAATTTCGTAGCAATATGTGCGTAATTAACGGAGTTATGATAGGGGTAAAAATGGCTCGAAATGTTTCGTGTAATATACACACTGGCGTGCTGAGACCGGAACTTGGCCTGGCGCACTGGCGTGTAATTTAAGGAACAAGTTCAAGGCATCCAGGCCCATGATAATTCAGCCCGATCTGACCTTAGTAATCCCAGCTGTAGCTGCTGTTACAGCGAGTTGTCTCAGTTCCCAGCTGTAGCTGCTGTTACAGAGTATCTCAGACGCGACTACCTACGCGAGAAGGTCTGACAACTATTCTCGAGCTTTTTCTGCCACACCCGTTACTAGGTCTGTCAGACCGTCTGAGCGTGAGTGACGGTCATTTCAGTACTTACCTACTCATGTGTCAGTAAAAAAAAAAGCTCTTACCTGATGAAAGTTCCTGGCTGTGAAACCTTACGTCCGAAATGTCACAAATTTAATGTGAATTCTATTTTAATCCAGGGGACACACGTAACAGCTACACAACTCAACTACAAATTTATCAATCAACAGGTGGGTACACAAAGGTTCCACAAAAAGCCCGATCTGACCTTAGTAAATGATACAAGGTACTCCTTGTAAGGTTCGTATCGTAGATAGTCGTTACCTACGAATTACTGATATGTTGATGTTAACTCTAATAGGTACCTAGTTGTTAAGTTTACCTTTGTATACAAAATTAATTAGTTATGTACAAAATGTAAATGTCTATAATCAACAAGTTCCGATCTCATGATAATTCAGCCCGATCTGACCTTAGTTAATGATACAAGGTACTCCTTGTAAGGTTCGTATCGTAGATAGTCGTTACCTACGAATCACTGATATGTTGATGTTAACTCTAATAGGTACCTACATAGTTGTTAAGTTTACCTTTGTATACAAAATTAATTAGTTATGTACAAAATGTAAATGTCTATAATCTAATATAAAGCTACCTAACTGGTGATTTTATTATCATAAGGAATACAAGTTGTATTTAATTTAATGAATGGAAGTATTTGTTTCCCATAATAAACCACCCCAAACTCTTCCTCAGATAACAGTCGACAGAAAAGAAGAACACATTGTAAAAATTTGATAAGATGTGCTATAGCTACCTAACTGGTGATTTTATTATAAGGAATACAAGTTGTATTTAATTTAATGAATGGAAGTATTTGTTTCCCGTAATAAACCACCCCAAACTCTTCCTCAGATAACAGTCGACAGAAAAGAAGAACACATTGTAAAAATTTGATAAGTAAGATGTGCTAGAGCAGCTAGACTTTATTAATCAACCAATATCTAGCTATAATTCCTGGAAGTATTTGTTTCCCGTAATAAACCACCCCAAACTCTTCCTCAGATAACAGTCGACAGAAAAGAAGAACACATTGTAAAAATTTGGTAAGATGTGCTAGAGCAGCTAGACTTTTTTAATCAACCAATATCTAGCTATAATTCTAGCTTGTGTAGATATAACAATAATATTTACGTATAAAACTATGAATATAGGTACACAATACAATAAATCTGCATTATTAATGACATTAAGTATAAACAGGTGGGGTAACGTATTAATTTAGAAGTAATACACATATCTACATACTTAGGTTCTCCTGATTATTATTTCTATACAAACGTTATTGCGTTGAATATAAATGTATGTAAATTTTAGAAGTAATACACATATCTACATACTTAGGTTCTCCTGATTATTATTTCTATACAAACGTTATTGCGTTGAATATAAATGTATGTACAAATGTACATCCAAGATAAGCAGGACCTATCCTAGTAGGAAATGAAGAAAAGTGCTTCAGATAAAAATATATGTATAAAACTCTATCAAAGTAAAAACTAATAGTATTCACGAGTACCGCTATTACATAGGTTCTAACCTTATGTATATCTTGGGACACGGGATTTGATACGGGAAGTTTAACAATAGTAGTAGTAATATGTAGTATGTTTTTCCTCTGATACTTTACTCAGTTGTAGCTGCTGTCACGGGATTTGATACGGGAAGTTTAACAATAGTAGTAGTAATATGTAGTATGTTTTTCCTCTGATACTTTACTCAGTTGTAGCTGCTGTTACAGCGAGTTGTCTCAGTTCCCAGCTGTAGCTGCTGTTACAGCGAGTTGTCTCAGTTCCCAGCTGTAGCTGCTGTTACAGCGAGTTGTCTCAGTTTCCAGCTGTAGCTGCTGTTACAGCGAGCTGTCTCAGTTGTTTGAGTACAGTTTCAAGTAGTTTCTTCTTATCTCGTTCACTTTTTTTCAGTGCAGAGAACACACTTTTCTTATCTGCTTCTCTCAATCTGAAAACAAAACACAAACATCTCATCAAACATTATTGAATTTAACTCCACGATTTCACTTTTAGTTTACTTCTTTGTTCCACCATAACTTTCACCTATTAGTCCTTAAACACAAAGAAAATTTGCTGTGAATTGACAACTCATTTTTTCGGGTGGGTTTAGTACCTACAATAAATGAAGATAAACACTGCTATAGACTCTACATAAGTATACCTTTTCTTATCTGCTTCTCTCAATCTGAAAACAAAACACAAACATCTCATCAAACATTATTGAATTTAACTCCACGATTTCACTTTTAATTTACCTCTTTGTTACACCATAACTTTAAATGTTACTCTACCATAACCTACAATAAATGAAGATAAACACTGCTATAGACTCTACATATGTATAAATTCTGGTAGGAGCACTTACTTTTCCAAGAGTATAATGGCGGTGTTGGGGTTCACATATTGATACTTGGTATCCTCCTGTCCATAGTCATGGAAGTATGTAGGCCAGTCCCATGCCATCAGTAAATCCAGCACCTGTCTGAGATGAGCAAAGTAGTGAAGCAGAACCCCATCCTCTAACCCAGGCACCGGGTCTGATGCTGCAAACTCTGAAATAAAATCCCCAACAGATTACTAAAGATAAGCAACGTTTTGCTTGATTGGTATCGAGAAAGGTTACAATCTGGGACACCTTGCTAATTCAATCTCATATGGGCTTAGCATTAGCAGTTAGGCTGGATCTTGTATGAAATGTCTCACTTATCATATTACACTTACGTTCACATTGTATTGTGTCTAGGTTTTGAGAAAATACGGTCGCGCTACGCGCTCCCCATTAGCTTCACACTTTGAAACAATACGGTCGCGCTACGCGCTCCTCATTGGCTTCTCCCTTTGAATTAATACGGTCGCGCTACGCGCTCCCTATTGGCTTCGCACTTTGATAGAATATGGTCGCGCTGCGCGCTCCCTGTTGGGTTTGCACTTTGATAGAATATGGTCGCGCTGCGCGCCCCCTGTTGGCTTCGCACTTCAAGAGAATAAAGTCGTTGTGTCTAGGTTTATCTGCTGCAGAGCGCCCATGCTGATCTGTTTCACATCTTCACTCAGCATGAATCCTAGCAGAGACTTGGCGATATGTTCACATGCTGACTTACACACTTCCTGTTGGGGTTCACATATTGATACTTGGTATCCTCCTGTCCATAGTCATGGAAGTATGTAGGCCAGTCCCATGCCATCAGTAAATCCAGCACCTGTCTGAGATGAGCAAAGTAGTGAAGCAGAACCCCATCCTCTAACCCAGGCACCGGGTCTGATGCTGCAAACTCTGAAATAAAATAACAAAGTAGTGAAGCAGAACCCCATCCTCTAACCCAGGCACCGGGTCTGATGCTGCAAATTCTGAAATAAAATCCCCAACAGATTACTAAAGATAAGCAATGTTTTGCTTGATTGGTATCGAGAAAAGTTACAATCTGGGACACCTTGCTAATTCAAATCTCATATTGGCTTAGCATTAGCAGTTAGAGGGCTGGATCTTGTATGAAATGTCTCACCTATCATATTACACTTACGTTCACATTGTATTGTGTCTAGGTTAATATTACACTTACGTTCACATTGTATTGTGTCTAGGTTTATCTGCTGCAGAGCGCCCATGCTGATCTGTTTCACATCTTCACTCAGCATGAATCCTAGCAGAGACTTGGCGATGTGTTCACATGCTGACTTACACACTTCCTTAGCTACAGAGGATGGTATATTGGTGAAGGATTGGAAGATACTCTGTAGGAATGCTATCAGATCCGTGATGAAACTCGAGGCGTGACCTGAAATATAACATTAACTCTATTTTGAATTCAAGTTTAAAAAAAAAATGTAGTAGAAAGTAAAAAAAATTAAATTATACAAGCCTAGTTAGTTTTAAGGGAGTGCGTCTGCCTTGTAAGCACTAGGTCGCGGGTTCGATTCTCGCCCGGGCGAATTTTATCAGATAAGGTTCGTTCTCGGAACGGCTGGCTTTCTCCTACCCTGTCTTTCTTCTCCTTTTCGAGACGACAACACCTTAGAGCAGTTACAGTTCCCTCTATAATTACCTTGCGGTTCTACTAGGAGCCAGTCATAGTTTTCTAATTCCAGGAAACTATCGAGTTTGTTTTTGAGTTTCTCACAGATTTGTCGTTCTGCGTCATCCCTGGCTACACGGAACAAATGTCCTTCACCGCGGGAACCTAACTGACCTTCCACCATAGATCTGAAACCAACAAAACATTCAGATCCTGGCTACACGGAACAAATGTCCTTCACCGCGGGAACCTAACTGACCTTCCACCATAGATCTGAAACCAACAAAACATTCAGATACTCGAATATAGAGCGTATACACATTACACACAGAGCTACTGAAAAAACTAAGATTACAACCTATCCAATATTTGGTCATCCCTGGCTACACGGAACAAATGTCCTTCACCGCGGGAACCTAACTGACCTTCCACCATAGATCTGAAACCAACAAAACATTCAAATACTCGAATATAGAGCGTATACACATTACACAGAGAGCTACTGAAAAAAAAAAAAACTAAGATTGCAACCTATCCAATATTTTTAATGCAATACAGCCAAAGGATCGAAAAAAAGCTTCTTCTTTTCTTTCTCAGACAAACTAAATATTTAAGCTTATAATAATAGTTTGAGGCCGCGGGTTCGATTCCCGCTCGGGGCGTATTTTATCCTGCTGGGATAATGTTCGTTCTCGGAACGGCTGGCTTCACCCAAAATCATTTTTAGTGTTTGAATTGTTTTACCAAGTGTGTGTACCAACAAATAAGTTAATACAAACTTATTCCTTTGACATTCAGATACTCGAATATAGAGCGTATACACATTACACAGAGAGCTACTGAAAAAAACTAAGATTACAACCTATCCAGTATTTTTAATGCAATACAGCCAAAGGATCGAAAAAAAAGCTTCTTCAGACAAACTAAATATTTAGGCTTATAATAATAGTTTGAGGCCGCGCTAGGCCGCGGGTTCGATTCCCGCCCGGGGCGTATTTCATCCTGCTGGGATGTTCGTTCTCGAAACGACTGGCTTTCCTCCTATCCTGCCTTCCTTCTCTCTTCGATTTCGGGACAATAAGACCCTAGCAGTTACAGTTCCCTCTCTCCTATCCTGTCTTCCTTCTCTCTTCGATTTCGGGACGATAAAACCCTAGCAGTTACAGTTCCCTCTGTCAAACCTCTTTAAAAAAAAAAAAATAGTTTGAAGCCAAAAAACCCAAAATCAATTTATTTTTCAGAGACTTTTCTTTTAGCACGGCAGAACACGATAACTTACCCAGTAATGTTGGACACAAACTGTTCTAAATACACAGTAGCATCTTCCAAATATCTGGTGTCTATAATGATCTGAATGATTTGGTTGAGAGCTAGACTAGGCTTATGAAATAGAGATGATAGACATCCACTAAATGTTCGGGTTAACAGGAGATTAGTGGATTTCCTCATCATGTCATCCACTTCTGATTGACTGTACAGAGAAAACAAAACATAAATTTACAAAATAGAACAATAAAAAGGATGCTCTTTCCAGAACTAGGATCAAGTTATGAGATTTACTATCACCTCCTCAGTTATCCTCATGAGGCTGGAAACACCCGAAAATGTGATTGTATCTCATCCGTGTGTCAGAGTCCTGCCCAGGCCTTGTGCTCCTTGCGCAATGTGTATAGTCCTAATGTAAAGGTACGTGTGTGAAAGCTCTAATAGTCACAAGATTGTCCACAACCACACACAACTCCTGAGGTTTTTTTTTTACCACTTTCCGATAAAGCATTAAACGTGCTATATATATTCACTGACTTAGGACAAGAATAGAAGTGTCTTTGATCCAGCAGTCTAATTTCATTATATTTTATGACTTTCAAAACGGACTTGTGAAGACGTCCTAGAGATCCTTAAATGACTCACCTAGTCAATTCTTCGGCATCACAGTCAGCACACTTGATTGAGTAGATGCCGCTTTTCTTATCTATGTCCGACCTAGGTTTATTGTTAATCAGAAATTTGCCTGTCGTTTTATCATTATAAAACGCTGGTTGGATTCCTACCTTCTTGAACTCTTCACCAATTTTGAGGCAGTCCTCGTTTAGATACCTTATTTTCCTCCAATTCAGGTCTAAATCCTTGGGAACTTTCATGTATATTTTCTCCCGTCTTTGTTTTTTTAATTTTTTTCGCAGTAAATGGTTTATTTCAGATTGGGAATATCCGTTATTTTTTGCTATTAGGTGTATGGTACCTAATTCTTTCAAATAATTTTCCAAGGACATAGGTATCGTTACGAGTCTATGTAATATAGAATGAAACGCGGCATGTTTAGTGCTAATCGGATGGTTTGATTTTTTATTGATGACACAATCTGTAAAAGTGTTTTTCCTGAAGATATTGAATTCTAATTTGTTCTGAACTCTCGTCACACCTAGGTCCAAGAAGTTCAGCTTTTGATTTACCTCTTTTTCAAGGGTAAACCATCCGTTATTTTTTGCTATTAGGTGTATGGTACCTAATTCTTTCAAATAATTTTCCAAGGACATAGGTATCGTTACGAGTCTATGTAACATAGAATGAAACGCGGCATGTTTAGTGCTAATCGGATGGTTCGATCTTTTATTGATGACACAATCTGTAAAAGTGTTTTTCCTGAAGATATTAAATTCTAATTTGTTCTGAACTCTCGTCACACCTAGGTCCAAGAAGTTCAGCTTTTGATTTACCTCTTTTTCAAGAGTAAACATGATATTAGGGTGGACGAGGTTCAAAAAGTCTAGCAACTTATCAATTTGTCTCCAGGAACCAACAACAATCACAAATATGTCATCAACATATCTAAACCATTGTAATACACTAGCCAATAAAGGGTTCTTTGTGTTAAAAATCTTCTCCTCTATATAATCCATGAAGATTTCTGCCATCAAAGGGCTGATTGGGGATCCAATCGGTAAACCCGATTTAATTTCAAATATTTTATCATTGAAAAGGCAGAAATTCTGATCTAAACAGATGTTCAAAGTTTTGATCAGTTCATCCTGATCAGATAATCAAATCCGGGACCTTCGGCATGCAAGCCTAGTATGATACCCACTAGGTCACAGAGCCTACTAATTCTAGAGTGAGTATGTCGTACCATATTAGGAGGAGGTTGTAACACAAGACGAGCCTGTTCCTGTCTCTGCTTCCTGTAGTAACTTTGAAACTCATCCTGCGCCCCCAGTACAGTGTAGATATGCAAACAGCGATACACAGGGGAGAAATCTATCAAGTGTTGAGCACTGGGGTCATCTTCCTCATCCAGAGTAGATGCTACTTGACCTGAGGGGGAATCAATAACAAAAATATAGATTTCTTCACGATAGTGTCCCAGAATTTATGCTTTCTACTTTCTAGGTTTTTCTTAGAACCAGCATGAATTGAGAAGAAATGCAAAAAGATCTTTGGTTTTAGGTAGTTTTGAATATTTTTATTGTAGGTACTTGTATTTTACAGGATAGTCCATTATTTCTATTCTTCAATATTACATTTAAGGGTGGAGTGGATTAGAACGCATAACATGTGCTTTCAGGCATATTCCACTTCTAAAGGCTAAAAACCTGCCGAATGTTTCTACTATATCATCATACTCCTCCTGAGTTTCTACCTGGAAAGTGAATAATATATAAATTGTAAAATATGATACACACGGTACTATTTATTAACCAATCAGATCATAAGAAAAAATCGCAACACCAAATTGCAATTCTCGCGAATCTCGTGGCTTAATATATTTTTCAGATTTTTTTCCCTTAATCAATACTACTATATCATCATACTCCTCCTGAGTTTCTACCTGGAAAGTGAATAATATATAAATTGTAAAATATGATACACACGGTACAATTTATTATCCAATCAGATCATAAGAAAAAATCGCAACACCAAATTGCAATTCTCGTGAATCTCGTGGCTTTTCATTGCGGTTAATATATTTTTCAGCTCTCTTTCCCTTAATCAATAACAAGTAAAAGGACTTACCTGTATAGGTATAAAGCTCTCTTGTTCCAACAGTTCCCGGAATACTTGCACCCATCTCTGCATTAACACTTCGTTGTAATGGTCTCCGATCTCATGCAATAAATCAAACAGCTGAGTCACTGAGTACCTGGCCAATAGGAAAACAAAACAAATGAAATTTTCATAATTATTTATTTATTTTATTTATTTTAAAAGTCAAGGAAAATATCTCTGCACCACCATCTCTGCATTAACACTTCGTTGTAATGGTCTCCGATCTCATGCAATAAATCAAACAGCTGAGTCACTGAGTACCTGGCCAATAGGTAAAACAAAACAAATGAAATTTTCATAATTATTTATTTATTTTATTTTAAAAGTCAAGGAAAATATCTCTGCACCGCTCAGGAATCGAACCCAGAGCTTTCAACTAAATGACTACCCAGTGCTTACCCATAGTTTCGTAGCGTGGTAATGAACAACATAATCAAATCCTTGATATGTAGGAGTAGCGTGGCATCTGTACAGTCCTTCTCTCTTCGATTTCGGGACGATAAAACCCTAGCAGTTACAGTTCCCTCTGTCAAACCTCTTAAAAAAAAAAAATAGTTTGAAGCAAAAAAAAAAATGACCTGAGGGGGAATCAATAACAAAAATATAGATTTCTTCACGATAGTGTCCCAGAATTTATGCTTTCTACTTTCTAGGTTTTTCTTAGAACCAGCATGAATTGAGAAGAAATGCAAAAAGATCTTTGGTTTTAGGTAGTTTTGAATATTTTTATTGTACTTGTATTTTACAGGATAGTCCATTATTTCTATTCTTCAATATTACATTTAAGGGTGGAGTGGATTAGAACTTTTTATTGTACTTGTATTTTACAGGATAGTCCATTATTTCTATTCTTCAATATTACATTTAAGGGTGGAGTGGATTAGAACTCATAACGTGTGCTTTCAGGCATATTCCACTTCTAAAGGCTAAACCTGCCAATACCTATGTCTGTGGGATCAAAGTTAAGTAAACCCTTCTGATTAGTAGAATACTTACCAGTGAAAGGATTAGGAGGGGCAGGAGCAGGTCTCTTCTTCTTGGTTTTCTTTCCTATCATGGTAGCATCAGATGTAAGCTGCTCTGCTGTCTGGAATATTAGGGAAATATGTGACTGGTTAAAATCAGATAAATTTCAACATATCATGGTAGCATCAGATGTAAGCTGCTCTGCTGTCTGGAATATTAGGGAAATATGTGACTGGTTAAAATCAGATAAATTTCAACATATAAAAAAAAAAAATCTCAAATCCTTTGTGGTAAAGCAGGGCTTTTCCACAACTTTTGTGGATATCACAACATCACTAAGTACCTCCTTTGCAATCAATTTCCACGTTTCAATAATCTTCTTACACGGGTAATGTCACCACTGGTCGCTACTCTATTAAAGTAGCTACTCAATTGTCCTCACAAGGCTGAGTGGCACCCCGAACTCTAAGCACAGAGCCGAAAAAAACCTCGGCCCCGCCAGGAATCGAACCCGGGCCTCCTGCGTACAAGCCTAGTATGATACCCACTCGGCCAAGGAGGTTGCTTAAAAAATAGCTTTCATTCTCAATTCACTATCGTTACTGCTTACAAAACGTTCATTTCATCTAAGTATGTCCGAAATGTCAAGATGTGCAAAAATTTGTTTAATATCTCCAAAAACTCTCAGGAAACAATAATAAAATTACTGTGTAAGTATGTCCGAAATGTCAAGATGTGCAAAAATTTGTTTAATATCTCCAAAAACTCTCAGGAAACAATAATTACTGTAAGTGAGATAATGTAAGATACATATCAGAAACAAAAGAAATTGTACTTACATGCTTCATGGCAACTTCTCCAATGCGAGAAGAGAACTTCCTAATATTTTCTAAGAAGTCTTTCAAATCTGACATGGAGGCTACTTTGATATTTTCTCTTAGTCTGAAACAAAAGAAGTTATCAGTTTAAACTTGTGTTGAGCCAGCTTCTCAATGGAAAATATTGTGGCTCTTCTTAACCATCTAATGAGAGTTATACTACAGCATGCTATGACACAAGTGTGATGCAGCAGTTGCTTTGTTGCTACAGAGAAGAGAATTTCCTAATATTTTCTAAGAAGTCTTTCAAATCTGACATGGAGGCTACTTTGATATTTTCTCTTAGTCTGAAACAAAACAAGTTGAAGTTTGAACTTGTGTTGACCCAGCTTCTCAATGGAAAATATTGTGGCTCTTCTTGTTATACTACGGCATGCTATGACACAAGTGTGATGCAGCAGTTGCTTTGTTGCTACTGAATGAAATCACTCAGTTGGGGAAAAAATGGGACCTGGACATGAGGCACCTAACAAACACAAACTTCCAGCTGCCTAAACCAGATAAAGTTAGCTGTATTTCTCCCTGTTTCTATACTTTCTAGTCCCACAGCTAGACACATTCTGAATCTATAAGAAGTCTTTCAAATCTGACATGGAGGCTACTTTGATATTTTCTCTTAGTCTGAAACAAAAGAAGTTATCAGTTTAAACTTGTGTTGACCCAGCTTCTCAATAGAAAATATTGTGGCTCTTCTTAACCATCTAATGAGAGTTATACTACGGCATGCTATGACACAAGTGTGATGCAGCAGTTGCTTTGTTGCTACTGAATGAAATCACTCAGTTGGAGAAAAAATGGGACCTGGACATAAGTCACCTAACAAACACAAACTTCCAGCTGCCTAAACAAGATAAAGTTAGCTGTATTTCTCCCTGTTTCTATACTTTCTAGTGCTATGACACAAGTGTGATGCAGCAGTTGCTTTGTTGCTACTGAATGAAATCACTCAGTTGGAGAAAAAATGGGACCTGGACATAAGGCACCTAACAAACACAAACTTCCAGCTGCCTAAACAAGATAAAGTTAGCTGTATTTCTCCCTGTTTCTATACTTTATACTCCCACAGCTAGACACATTCTGAATCTATGCACACTTACTTGGGAATATTGTCTTTCATTTGTTGGAAGAACCTGTAGTTGGAAACCCGAGGTAAATGTACCTGCTCTAACTGCTCCAGAGTTTTCAATGCTGGATAATACCTGCAATAAGAGAAAGTCAAGTCAGATTTTTAAATCTCAAGACTTATTAGTGGCAACACTCAAAAGTAATGGAATCTTGGTCAAAATCAGGCAAACAATACATATGGTATATTGGTGAAGGATTGGAAGATACTCTGTAGGAATGCTATCAGATCCGTGATGAAACTCGAGGCGTGACCTGAAATATAACATCTCTGACATTGTAGGAAAATATTGGGATGCGAGAGGAAAAATGGCCTAATGGTCAAAGATCCCGACATTTGCAACATACACATACATACACATCTCTATTTTGAATTCAAGTTTTAAAAAAAAATGAAAAATGTAGTAGAAAGTAAAAAATTAAATTATACAAGCCTAGTTAGTTTTAAGGGAGCGCGTCAGTCAGATTTTTAAATCTCAAGACTTAATTAGTGGCAACACTCAAAAGTAATGGAATCTTGGTCAAAATCAGGCAAACAATACATATAAGTAATCCAATTATGTTGCTCACAAAATCTATGAATGTAAATTGATCACTCTAAATAACTCCAAAATTGTTTACCTCTTATCTTTCATTTGCTTCTGTAGCTTGGCATAGGTGCTGAACACTGGCAGACATTGTGTTAACTTCTCTATACTGACTTGAATGTTCTTTTCAACTCGTCTAGCTTCTACCAAGTCTTCTCCTTTATTCAGAACATTACTTGCTGAACTTTGCAGAGCATCATTGAGATCCACAACTTCACTCTGTAAGAAATAATCAATTATTTTTGATATTAGATTAAGCAGTAGGTAACACCAAATATAATTTTGTAATTCATTGCCATTAGAGAGTATTATACCTATGCATTTTTTCAAAGGTGACATAAATATGTAATATCAATAGTTGTTTCATTCATGTTTAAATTTCAATGTATCTAGGGAACACTGGCAGACATTGTGTTAACTTCTCTATACTGACTTGAATGTTCTTTTCAACTCGTCTAGCTTCTACCAAGTCTTCTCCTTTACTCAGAACATTACTCGCTGAACTTTGCAGAGCATCATTGAGATCCACAACTTCACTCTGTAAGAAATAATCAATTATTTTTGATATTAGATTGAGCAGTAGGTACCACCAAATATAATTTTGTAATTTATTGCCATTAGAGAGTATTATACCTATGCATTTTTTCAAAGGCGACATAAATATGTAATATCAATAGTTGTTTCATTCATGTTTAAATTTCAGTGTATCTATGCACTTTGTTCATATGCACTTTGTTTGTCTTCAATAAATAAAATATTCTTACCTTCAAATGCATTGCTTGAGCTTTCACCTGTTGTAGTTCTCGTATGGAATCAATGAATCCCTGGTAGTGAAAATTGCAGCATTGCTTGAGCTTTCACCTGTTGTAGTTCTCGTATGGAATCAATGAATCCCTGGTAGTGAAAATTGCACATTCGCTCAATATCCTTGTCATGGTTTTTGATGTTGTTCTCCAGATGTTCCATAAACTGCTCATGTTCACCACCATCGTAGATCATGGTTTTTGATGTTGTTCTCCAGATGTTCCATAAACTGCTCATGTTCACCACCATCATAGATTGCCCTGGAATAAAATTAAACATAATATGTAAGTAGTATTCATAAACATGTCAATTATTTGATGTAAAAAAAAAAAAAGAAAGTTTCTTGAATAATTTTGACCACCTAGATTAATGCACTATGTAGTTACATTGGATTTGAACCACCAACCTTTGGATCACCATCGTAGATTGCCCTGGAATAAAATTAAACATGATATGTAAGTAGTATTCATAAACATAATGTCAATTATTTGATGTAAAAAAAAATTCTTGAATAATTTTGACCATTTAGATTAATGCACTATGTAATCCCATCGTAGATTGCCCTGGAATAAAATTAAACATGATATGTAAGTAGTATTCATAAACATAATGTCAATTATTTGATGTAAAAAAAAAGAAAGTTTCTTGAATAATTTTGACCACCTAGATTAATGCACTATGTAGTTACATTGGATTTGAACCACCAACCTTTGGATCCAAGTTCTCAATGATAACCACTAGGTAGGTACATCACTGAGCTTGCATAATAGATTAATCCTTTGATATTTAGAGTTCATCATGAGTTTTTCAAACAGATACATACTAGATTGTTTATTTTAATATTTACTTACACTGATCACAGTGATTCAAGGTATCACAATCTCATACATTTTATTCACTGACACACCTACCTTATAACAGAGCTAATGCCTGTATTATAAGTAGCCTCTAGTTCTTTTATCAAATGATCAAACTTGGTTTGAGTTGCAGTACTTTTCACATTTGACATAATTAAAAATCAAATGGTGTTATTTTTAGAACAGAATAAAACAGACCATTTCTGTAACATGCTTCAAATAAAGAAAACACCTTATCTGAGCCCTTTTTCTTGACTGAAATGTTTAATTATTTTTAATTAAATTCACCTCTAAACAATCAACTTCTATGTTCAAAGCATGATAGTGTAGGTAAGGAGAAGTGTTTTTGTTTATCAAATAAAGGTTGATACTGGAGAAGAGGAGGTAGTAGAGATAACATGCGCAGTGCACTCGATACAAAGGTCGTACACTAAAAGGCCGTTATAAACGTAGCCTTTATCATTCATATTCAAAAGATAAGATGTTTTACCTGAAAGTAGGACCCAGGTAGTCATCAACACTTTCTATTTCTTGAATCAGAAGATCGTGGTGGGCGGATGAAGTGATTTCTTGTGGATTATTTGACGTAGAACTCGCCGTTGCCATTTTAACATTCGGCATTCAAAGATAGAGGTGTTAGAAACGAAGAAAAAGTTTAAAGCTTCTCGAAAAGTTCTAATTTTCCAAATTTCTCAAATCTTCAAACTTCAAACTTTTGATTGACGTCTCGTCAAGATCAAAAAAATAATAATAATCGATTTTCAATTTTTTTTTTATCAAAAATCGAAAATGATCCACCAATCAGAAGAGAATGATCATGTAACCAAACGAAATAATTGGTGGATTCATATCGATCGGATATCGGATCATAAAAAATCCAGTGTTGCCAGATTCACCGAAGGCCACTGAGTACACTAGACAACGTCAGATCGATTTTTATATGAACGCCACTTAACTACTTGAGTATGCAATATGCAACATTATTTTTATTAGTGGAGATGTCTGATTTACTGGGTAGTGGGTACCAGGGTACCTACTACCTCCATGTTCCACAGTAATCAACTAGGTAACTAACACGTAGCAAAGAGAAAGATGGACAAACTACTATTGTGAAATCATCGATTAAGAAGGAATTATAGTTTAAAGGTAAGTAAGTACCTATAGACAAGTAGGTAAGTAGATAGATAATATGATGGCATTTCACGGATCTCTGCGAACGACATAGAAGTGTAAATCTGTCCGCAAAAGGTTAAATAGGTAATAATAATAATAAAAAAAATGGAGCGATATCGATCTACGTTGAAGTAAAGTTCTGAAAATTTCCAATAGATAACTAGGTAGGTATGAAATAATAAGAAATGATTTTGGTTTTAGATAGATAAATAAATTTTTTGGTATAACAACTATCACTTCTCGTCAGAAACCGTTTTGATTCCAAATTTGAGATCAGAGAAACATCAAGCTTCTAATAAAACGATATGTTTTTCATTCCCGAACACGCAACTTAAACAGGAATCAAAACTGTTTCCAAGAAGAAGTGACTTGTAGGGATTTGTGTTTTATTTTAAATACACATGGATCACACGATAAAACTAACAATAAATACATACAGAGAGGTATGACAAAGATTATAACAGGTATCATCTCTAATAGAGACTAGAGTAGAAAATACAATGAACGTAAATGTGATTAACTATCGTGAAGACGAGTAAAGATCTAGGATAGATATTAAGGGAGCTATTGGTATATTATGTACAAGAATGATTAAAAGTAGAAAAGGGAAACAAAGAGGATTAGATAGGACAGAGTGGAGAAAAGATATCAGCTAATATTGTCAATTAGTAGAATGACATGAAATGAAAATGACTGTGGATACTGAGCCCGAAGTCCGACATTCATGTCAACATGAGACTTGTAAACTCAGGGAGTATAATAATATGAAGGTTTGAGTTAGGATAACTATCGGAACTTGAGACCAGATGATGTTTCCCAGAAGAACAGGGTAGGTAAAGGGTCTTCAACTATAGAGTATAGCGGTATAGTAATGAGTCAAATGAGCAATGAGGTAGAGACTAGAGAAACAAACAGAGGAATGTCGTATGCAGGGATTTCCTAACTCAGGATTGAGATGGAACAAGGATTTCTATATGATTCATACCCGGCTCCAAAGCTGAGATAATCCGCTGTGATGATCCTCATGCTTAGTGGTACTTGGAGTAAGCTGGAGCTACATAGGCTGGGGGATGGTAAGCTGGAGCTACATAGGCTGGGGCATGGGGATTTCTATATGATTCATACCCGGCTCCAAAGCTGAGATAATCCGCTGTGATGATCCTCATGCTTAGTGGTACTTGGAGTAAGCTGGGGCAACATAGGCTGGGGGATGGTAAGCTGGAGCTACATAGGCTGGGGCAACATAAGCTGGCGCCTGGACAACAGGAGCAACGTAAGCTGCTGGTTTGTAAGCTGGAGCATAACCACCTTCCTTCTTGACGACAGCGTTGAATCCGTTGTGTTCGTCAGCGGTGTACTCAACGATTCTCTTGGAACCATCAGGTTCTACCAGGGAGTAAAATCCGGAGACAACATCACCATCTCGGCTCTCATGTTGTTGTTTGTAGTCACCAGTGTGTGGATCCTGAACTTCATATTCAAACTCATACTTGGGGTAAGCATCGGCATAGACTTCCTTCTCTTTGTAAACAGGGGCGACGTAAGCAGGGGCGGCATAAGCAGGGGCGGCATAAGCGTGACCTTCATAAGCAGGGGCGTGATATTGAGCTTGAGCCACCATGACTACAGCAGCCAGGACGACGAGACTGATCTAGAGATAGAGAGGTAGAAAACATTATTAGTCTAATTATGTAGGTATGTATGTGTTTGATCGGAATTCACTCTTCTACATAGGTAGGTAGAAACTTAGGAGTGAGATTTATGTAGAAAACAAATCCAAGTACCTATATTTCCCTTCTACATCGTATTTTCTGGACTCTAAGTTATATTCCTACGAAAAGATGAGCACATGTTTGGAACTTTACGGAGAAAAAGCCAATTCTTCACACAACTGGACACTTAAATACCTAGGTACCTATTATCCAAAATCACGATTTGATAGTAAAAGCAAATCCAAAAATAAATTTACGAGAATTAAGAAAAATAAAAAACACTCGTCGCGTCGGTAGAAGAATAATGATTTGACGTAGAACTCGCCGTTGCCATTTTAACATTCGGCATTCAAAGATAGAGGTGTTAGAAACGAAGAAAAAGTTTAAAGCTTCTTCATGGTTTTTGATGTTGTTCTCCAGATGTTCCATAAACTGCTCATGTTCACCACCATCATAGATTGCCCTGGAATAAAATTAAACATGATATGTAAGTAGTATTCATAAACCAGGGGCGTGATATTGAGCTTGAGCCACCATGACTACAGCAGCCAGGACGACGAGACTGATCTAGAGATAAAGAGGTAGAAAACATTAGAAACTTAGGAGTGGGATTTATGTAGAAAACAAATCCAAGTACCTATATTTCCCTTCTACAGTAGAACTCGCCGTTGCCATTTTAACATTCGGCATTCAAAGATAGAGGTGTTAGAAACGAAGAAAAAGTTTAAAGCTTCTCGAAAAGTTCTAATTTTCCAAATTTCTCAAATCTTCAAACTTCAAACTTTTGATTGACGTCTCGTCAAGATCAAAAAAATAATAATAATCGATTTTCAATTTTTATTTATCAAAAATCGAAAATGATCCACCAATCAGAAGAGAATGATCATGTAACCAAACGAAATAATTGGTGGATTCATATCGATCGGATATCGGATTGGAATCCAACAAAAGTTCTAATTTTCCAAATTTCTCAAATCTTCAAACTTTTGATTGACGTCTCGTCAAGATCAAAAAAATAATAATAATCGATTTTCAATTTTTTTTTTATCAAAAATCGAAAATGATCCACCAATCAGAAGAGAATTATCATGTAACCAAACGAAATAATTGGTGGATTCATATCGATCGGATATCGGATCCAGGGACTGGAAAGACTGGGACTGAATTAAAAGATTCAACTCCCAGGGCAGACTTGATTGTAATGAATTAAATCAACCTTGGGACTGGTTGAGTTTTTCAAACAGATACATACTAGATTGTTTATTTTAATATTTACTTACACTGATCACAGTGATTCAAGGTATCACAATCTCATACATTTTATTCACTGACACACCTACCTTATAACAGAGCTAATGCCTGTATTATAAGTAGCCTCTAGTTCTTTTATCAAATGATCAAACTTGGTTTGAGTTGCAGTACTTTTCACATTTGACATAATTAAAAATCAAATGGTGTTATTTTTAGAACAGAATAAAACAGACCATTTCTGTAACATGCTTCAAATAAAGAAAACACCTTATCTGAGCCCTTTTTCTTGACTGAAATGTTTAATTATTTTTAATTAAATTCACCTCTAAACAATCAACTTCTATGTTCAAAGCATGATAGTGTAGGTAAGGAGAAGTGTTTTTGTTTATCAAATAAAGGTTGATACTGGAGAAGAGGAGGTAGTAGAGATAACATGCGCAGTGCACTCGATACAAAGGTCGTACACTAAAAGGCCGTTATAAACGTAGCCTTTATCATTCATATTCAAAAGATAAGATGTTTTACCTGAAAGTAGGACCCAGGTAGTCATCAACACTTTCTATTTCTTGAATCAGAAGATCGTGGTGGGCGGATGAAGTGATTTCTTGTGGATTATTTGACGTAGATTACTATCACCTCCTCAGTTATCCTCATGAGGCTGGAAACACCCGAAAATGTGATTGTCCACAACCACACACAACGTTACTTGACTCCTGAGGTTTTTTTTTTACCACTTTCCGATAAAGCATTAAATGTGCTATATATATTCACTGACTTAGGGCAAGAATAGAAAGTGTCTTTGATCCAGCAGTCTAATTTCATTATATTTTATGACTTTCAAAACGGACTCGTGAAGACGTACTAGAGATCCTTAAATGACTCACCTAGTCATTTTACATAAAGCTAAATCAAAATTTTGAAGGTGTACCTTCAAAATCAAGCCCCCCCAAAAATTTAGGCAAGAACCGCCTATGATTGTTCCTCTTACCTTAGATTAAGATCCTCTGAGAATTTCAAGCACGCGTATATAAACTCCTTGACTTGCTGGTAAACATTGGGCACCATCTGAGAGAATGGGAACTTCTTGGGAAATGGAGCAGTCTCTAGATGTTCATCTATGAATGGAAATGTTTCTACTATATCATCATACTCCTCCTGAGTTTCTACCTGGAAAGTGAATAATATATAAATTGTAAAATATGATACACACGGTACAATTTACTATCCAATCAGATCATAAGAAAAAACCGCAACACCAAATTGCAATTCTCGTGAATCTCGTGGCTTAATATATTTTTCAGCTCTTTCTCCCTTAATCAATGATAAATAAAAGGACTTACCTGTATAGGTATAAAGCTCTCTTGTTCCAACAGTTCCCGGAATACTTGCACCCATCTCTGCATTAACACTTCGTTGTAATGGTCTCCGATCTCATGCAATAAATCAAACAGCTGAGTCACTGAGTACCTGGCCAATAGGTAAAACAAAACAAATGAAATTTTCATAATTATTTATTTATTTTAAAAGTCAAGGAAAATATCTCTGCACCACTCAGGAATCGAACCCAGAGCTTTCAACTAAATGACTACCCAGTGCTTACCCATAGTTCCGTAGCGTGGTAATGAACAACATAATCAAATCCTTGATATGTAGGAGTAGCGTGGCATCTGTACAGTATGCTGATTGAGTACGCAATGCATTACTAATCTTGCCTAGTGCTGCTTCCCAATGCTGATCCAGGTATGCTCTGCTGATCAGATTCTCCGTCGTATTCAGCACATGGTCCTCCTTCAAACTTTTGATTGACGTCTCGTCAAGATCAAAAAAATAATAATAATCGATTTTCAATTTTTTTTTTATCAAAAATCGAAAATGATCCACCAATCAGAAGAGAATGATCATGTAACCAAACGAAATAATTGGTGGATTCATATCGATCGGATATCGGATCATAAAAAATCCAGTGTTGCCAGATTCACCGAAGGCCACTGAGTACACTAGACAACGTCAGATCGATTTTTATATGAACGCCACTTAACTACTTGAGTATGCAATATGCAACATTATTTTTATTAGTGGAGATGTCTGATTTACTGAGTAGGTACCTACCTACTACCTACCTCCATGTTCCACAGTAATCAACTAACTAACAAACACGTAGCAAAGAGAAAGATGGACAAACTACTATTGTGAAATCATCGATTAAGAAGGAATTATAGTGTAAAGGTAAGTAAGTACCTATAGACAAGTGGGTAAGTAGATAGATAATATGATGGCATTTCACAGATCTCTGCGAACGACATAGAAGTGTAAATCTTCAAGCCAAAGCACACTTCATTAAATAGTAAAAAAAAAAAAAATGGAGCGATATCGATCTACGTTGAAGTAAAGTTCTGAAAATTTCCAATAGCAGATCGATTTTTATATGAACGCCACTTAACTACTTGAGTATGCAATATGCAACATTATTTTTATTAGTGGAGATGTCTGATTTACTGGGTAGTGGGTACCAGGGTACCTACTACCTCCATGTTCCACAGTAATCAACTATAGGTAACTAACACGTAGCAAAGAGAAAGATGGACAAACTACTATTGTGAAATCATCGATTAAGAAGGAATTATAGTTTAAAGGTAAGTAAGTACCTATAGACAAGTAGGTAAGTAGATAGATAATATGATGGCATTTCACGGATCTCTGCGAACGACATAGAAGTGTAAATCTGTCCGCAAAAGGTTAAATAGGTAATAATAATAATTAGACAAGTAGGTAAGTAGATAGATAATATGATGGCATTTCACGGATCTCTGCGAACGACATAGAAGTGTAAATCTGTCCGCAAAAGGATAGGTAATAATAATAATAAAAAAAATGGAGCGATATCGATCTACGTTGAAGTAAAGTCCTGAAATTTCCAATACATAACTAGGTAGGTATGAAATAATAAGAAGTGATTTTGGTTTTAGATAGATAAATAAATTTTTTGGTATAACAACTATCACTTCTCGTCAGAAACCGTTTTGATTCCAAATTTGAGATCAGAGAAACATCAAGCTTCTAATAACACGATATGTTTTTCATTCCCGAACACGCAACTTACAGGAATCAAAACTGTTTCCAAGAAGAAGTGACTTGTAAGGATTTGTGTTTTATTTTAAATACACATGAATCACACGATAAAACTAACAATAAATACATACATACAGAGAGGTCTGACAAAGATTATAACAGGTATCATCTCTAATAGAGACTAGAGTAGAAAATACAATGAACGTAAATGTGATTAACTATCGTGAAGACGGGTAAAGATCTAGGATAGAGATATTATGGGAGCTATTGGTATATTATGTACAAGAATGATTAAAAGTAGAAAAGGGAAACAAAGAGGATTAGATAGGACAGATTGGAGAAAAGATTGTCAATTTGTAGAATGACATGAAATGACTGTGGATACTGAGCCCGAAGTCCGACATTCATGTCAACATGAGACTTATTGTAAACTCAGGGAATATAATAAGCTCTAATAGAGACTAGAGTAGAAAATACAATGAACGTAAATGTGATTAACTATCGTGAAGACGGGTAAAGATCTAGGATAGATATTATGGGAGCTATTGGTATATTATGTACAAGAATGATTAAAAGTAGAAAAGGGAAACAAAGAGGATTAGATACCTAGGACAGAGTGGCGAAAAGATATCAGCTAATATTGTCAATTTTATTAGTAGAATGACATGAAATGACTGTGAATACTGAGCCCGAAGTCCGACATTCATGTCAACATGAGACTTATTGTAAACTCAGGGAATATAATAATATGAAGGTTTGAGTTAGGATAACTGTCGGAACTTGAGACCAGATGTTTTTCAGAAGAACAGGGTAGGTAAAGGGTCTTCAACTATAGAGTATAGCGGTATAGTAATGAGTCAAATGATGAGTAATGAGGTAGAGACTAGAGAAACAAACAGAGGAATGTCATATGCAAGGATTTCCTAACTCAGGATTGAGATGGAACAAGGATTTCTATATGATTCATACCCGGCTCCAAAGCTGAGATAATCCGCTGTGGTGATCCTCATGCTTAGTGGTACTTGGAGTAAGCTGGAGCTACATAGGCTGGGGGATGGTAAGCTGGAGCTACATAAGCTGGGGCAACATAAGCTGGCGCCTGGACAACAGGAGCAACGTAAGCTGCTGGTTTGTAAGCTGGAGCATAACCACCTTCCTTCTTGACGACAGCGTTGAATCCGTTGTGTTCGTCAGCGGTGTACTCAACGATTCTCTTGGAACCATCAGGTTCTACCAGGGAGTAAAATCCGGAGACAACATCACCATCTCGGCTCTCATGTTGTTGTTTGTAGTCACCAGTGTGTGGATCCTGAACTTCATATTCAAACTCATACTTTGGGTAAGCATCGGCATAGACTTCCTTTTCTTTGTAAACAGGGGCGACGTAGGCAGGGGCGGCATAGGCAGGGGCGGCATAGGCAGGAGCGGCATAAGCAGGGGCGGCATAAGCAGGAGCGGCATAAGCGTGACCTTCATAAGCAGGGGCGTGATATTGAGCTTGAGCCACCATGACGACAGCAGCCAGGACGACGAGACTGATCTAGAGATAGAGAGGTAGAAAACATTATTAGTCTAATTATGTAGGTATGTATGTGTTTGATCGGAATTCACTCTTCTACATAGGTAGGTAGAAACTTAGGAGTGAGATTTATGTAGAAAACAAATCCAAGTACCTATATTTCCCTTCTACATCGTATTTTCTGGACTCTAAGTTATATTCCTACGAAAAGATGAGCACATGTTTGGAACTTTACGGAGAAAAAGCCAATTCTTCACACAACTGGACACTTAAATACCTAGGTACCTATTATCCAAAATCACGATTTGATAGTGAAAACAAATCCAAAAATAAATTTACGAGAATTAAGAAAAATAAAAAACACTCGTCGCGTCGGTAGAAGAATAATGATAAAAGTACGAACCTTTGAAGACATGATGAGGTATGCTGTGTCGGTACTCACTTACTGAGAGACAAATGAGAACTGATGCCAAAGTTGTACCGGTCAGTAGCTTTTATACCAAAACCATTCAACCATTCAGCGTGCACTAAAACCACTCATTGTTGTCAAACCAAACATGTTTATACTACCCCCTAAATTTGAATCGAAATTTAGCAACACTGCTCTGATTAGTGATGAAAAGTAATTAGAGTAATTGATAATTGGATAATGTACGAGATGTAAGTATACCTGACTATTACCAACACTAACTTGGTAATTTATGAAGGTGAGCTATTGATCTTGTCTTAAGGGCGTAGTTCTAGACTTGTGTGTAAATGTTTATACCGCTATGTGTGGTCAGATGTTGAGTGTGGTTTACTGGAGTCTTAATACCATGTAGGTATTGTAAATTGTAACAGTATCAATGATATCATTGTACCTACCAATAGCTAAGGACATTGTCTGTGCTAGTGTGCCATCGCATTGTACCTATTATAAATCCCAGTCATGCGGCTGTTGATAGTGGATGTGGATACAGTTTGAATACCAGAAGGGACATGAATAATATTGAATCAGATAAAGATCATGACTTTGTTAAATTTGTTCTTGGAAAAAAAAGCTAGTCGTTCCGAGAAGGAACTTCATCTGTGTAGGTAAAGTTCGCCCTCGGGTGGGAATCGAACCCACTACATAGCGATTACAAGTATACAATGGCACAAAGCAGGCGCGCTCTCCAAGTCTGGCTAAGATATTCTTATTGGTGAATAAAAGGAAGCAGATAGGTTAATAAGCAGGTACCTACCTACTTACAAAATCACATCTGCCGTTCAAGCCAATGTAGTTCACTGGTTCACTCCCATTTAATCATTTGTAAAATATTTTCCTCCATTGCGCGCATTGTGACTGGAGCGTGATCTGAACGGATAATGGTAAGTCGAGCCTACCTTCTGCATGACAAGCATGGTAAGGACACCAGCTTCAACTTTACCTCTTGGTTGCTTCTCTGGACAGTCTAGTCGCGAACTCCGCGTTTACAAGTTGTACGTTCTACGCAAAAATGCATGGCACACTAGTGCTGTGGGTTCTAAAATCGACTGAACCACTTGCATATATCGAAACCATACGATGAACTAGGTATATCTTAATATCTATTATTTGGTATTGATTTCCTACAGCATGAGAACATCGCTAGTTACAAGAGCTATGTACACAGTGTAGTAGGATTCTTCGTAGTGGAGGACCATGTGCTGAATACGACGGAGAATCTGATCAGTAGAGCATACCTGGATCAGCATTGGGAAGCAGCACTAGGCAAGATTAGTAATGCATTGCGTACTCAATCAGCATACTGTACAGATGCCACGCTACTCCTACATATCAAGGATTTGATTATGTGAAAATTTTGTTTAGCCAAAACCAGTTGGCCTCAAAGCGATCACTCTAAAGCTGATTGAGAGGCCGACGACAAACGCCGACTCCATCTAAACATGGGAAAAGGCGAAGAAGAAGGTAAATACATAGTACAAAGTCAATGTGGAAAAAAAATTCAGCACGCCAGTGTGTATATTACACGAAACATTTCGAGCCATTTTTACCCCTATCATAACTCCGTTAATTACGCACGTATTGTTACGTATTGTAATTTGGACCATATGTTAAGCTATACTTGCTTATTATGCCTGCGAAATTCCGATGTTCTAGCTTTTAATGAAGGGGTAGAAAAGGGGCCTAGAAAATCGCTTATTTTAAGACTGAGTGACTGACTCACCAAAATTATGAAGCACTTCCCGATGTGGTAGGAACTTGCTAACTTTGATTTAATTAGCTTTGATGTGAAAAATCTCTTTCCCTCTGTACCAGTCCAGGAAGTCAAAGAGATCATACTGAGTAGAATACAACACCTTCCTCAGTCTGATCAGGATGAACTGATCAAAACTTTGAACATCTGTTTAGATCAGAATTTCTGCCTTTTCAATGATAAAATATTTGAAATTAAATCGGGTTTACCGATTGGATCCCCAATCAGCCCTTTGATGGCAGAAATCTTCATGGATTATATAGAGGAGAAGATTTTTAACACAAAGAACCCTTTATTGGCTAGTGTATTACAATGGTTTAGATATGTTGATGACATACGTAGCGTGGTAATGAACAACATAATCAAATCCTTGATATGTAGGAGTAGCGTGGCATCTGTACAGTATGCTGATTGAGTACGCAACGCATTACTAATCTTGCCTAGTGCTGCTTCCCAATGCTGATCCAGGTATGCTCTGCTGATCAGATTCTCCGTCGTATTCAGCACATGGTCCTCCACTACGAAGAATCCTACTACACTGTGTACATAGCTCTTGTAACTAGCGATGTTCTCATGCTGTAGGAAATCAATACCAAATAATAGACATTAAGATATACCTAGTTCATCTTATGGTTTCGATATATACAAGTGGTTCAGTCGATTTTAGAACCCACAGCACTAGTGTGCCATGCATTTTTGCGTAGAACGTACAACTTGTAAACGCACAACTCGCGAGATTTCATCAACCGGAGTTCGCGAATCCAAATCCAAATATGTAGAACCCAGCATTTTAGTGCTTCCTTTACAATCAATGTCCATATTTCAATTATATTTTTACAGTTTTCACTAATAATACCCCACTGGTCGCTACTCGAAATATTCAGCACATGGTCCTCCACTACGAAGAATCCTACTACACTGTGTACATAGCTCTTGTAACTAGCGATGTTCTCATGCTGTAGGAAGTCAATACCAAATCATAGACATTAAGATATACCTAGTTCATCGTATGGTTTCGATATATACAAGTGGTTCAGTCGATTTTAGAACCCACAGCACTAGTGTGCCATGCTTTTTTGCGTAGAACGTACAACTTGTAAACGCGGAGTTCGCGAATCCGTAACTAGCGATGTTCTCATGCTGTAGGAAATCAATACCAAATAATATACATTAAGATATACCTAGTTCATCGTATGGTTTCGATATACAAGTGGTTCAGTCGATTTTAGAACCCACAGCACCAATGTGCCATGCATTTTTGCGTAGAACGTACAACTTGTAAACGCGGAGTTCGCGAATCTAAATATGTAGAACCCAGCATTTTAGTGCCTCCTTTACAATCAATGTCCATATTTCAATTATATTTTTACAGTTTACACTAATAATGCCCCACTGCCCACTGGTCGCTACTCGAAAAGTAGCTACTCAATTGTCCGCACGAGGCTGAGTGCACCCCGAACTCCAAGCACAGCAGACAAAACTTTGACCCCGCCGGTAATCAAATCCGGGACCTTCGGCATGCAAGCCTAGTATGATACCCACTAGGTCACAGAGCCTACTAATTCTAGAGTGAGAATGTCGTACCATATTAGGAGGAGGTTGTAACACAAGACGAGCCTGTTCCTGTCTCTGCTTCCTGTAGTAACTTTGAAACTCATCCTGCGCCCCCAGTACAGTGTAGATATGCAAACAGCGATACTATATTTTTACAGTTTACACTAATAATGCCCCACTGCCCACTGGTCGCTACTCGAAAAGTAGCTACTCAATTGTCCGCACGAGGCTGAATGCACCCCGAACTCCAAGCACAGCAGAAAAAACTTTGACCTCGCCGGTAATCAAATCCGGGACCTTCGGCATGCAAGCCTAGTGTGATACCCACTAGGTCACAGAGCCTCCTAATTCTAGATTCTAGAGTGAGTATGTCGTACCATATTAGGAGGAGGTTGTAACATAAGACGAGCCTGCGACGAGCCTGTTCCTGTCTCTGCTTCCTGTAGTAACTTTGAAACTCATCCTGCGCCCCCAGTACAGTGTAGATATGCAAACAGCGATATACAGGGGAGAAATCTATCAAGTGTTGAGCACTGGGGTCATCTTCCTCATCCAGAGTAGATGCTACTTGACCTGAGGGGAATTCACTCTTCTACATAGGTAGGTAGAAACTTAGGAGTGAGATTTATGTAGAAAACAAATCCAAGTACCTATATTTCCCTTCTACGTCGTATTTTCTGGACTCTAAGCTATATTCCTACAAAAAGATGAACACATGTTTGGAACTTTACGGAGAAAAAGCCAATTCTTCACACAACTAGACACTTAAATACCTAGGTAGGTACCTATTATCCAAAATCACGATTTGATAGTGAAAACAAATCCAAAAATAAATTTACGAGAATTAAGAAAAATAAAAAACACTCGTCGCGTCGGTAGAAGAATAGTGATAAAAGTACGAACCTTTATTTGAACAAATTCACAGCTAAAGCTGTAGTTTTATTTTACAAGAATATTAAAACAAGTAATAAACAAACAAAAGTACGAACCTTTGAAGACATGATGAGGTATGCTGTGTCGGTACTCACTTACTGAGAGACAAATGAGAACTGATGCCAAAGTTGTACCGGTCAGTAGCTTTTATACCAAAACCATTGAACCATTCAGCGCGCACTAAAACCACTCATTGTTGTCAAACCAAACATGTTTATTCTATACCCCCTAAATTTGAATCGAAATTTAGCAACACTGCTCTGATTAGTGATGAAAAGTAATTAGAGTAATTGATAATTGGATAATGTTACTCACTTACTGAGAGACAAATGAGAACTGATGCCAAAGTTGTACCGGTCAGTAGCTTTTATACCAAAACCATTCAACCATTCAGCGTGCACTAAAACCACTCATTGTTGTCAAACCAAACATGTTTATACTACCCCCTAAATTTGAATCGAAATTTAGCAACACTGCTCTGATTAGTGATGAAAAGTAATTAGAGTAATTGATAATTGGATAATGTACGAGATGTAAGTATACCTGACTATTACCAACGCTAACTTGGTAATTTATGAAGGTGAGCTATTGATCTTGTCTTAAGGGCGTAGTTCTAGACTTGTGTGTAAATGTTTATACCGCTATGTGTGGTCAGATGTTGAGTGTGGTTTACTGGAGTCTTAATACCATGTAGGTATTGTAAATTGTAACAGTATCAATGATATCATTGTACCTACCAATAGCAATAGCTAAGGACATTGTCTGTGCTAGTGTGCCATCGCATTGTACCTATTATAAATCCCAGTAATGCAGCTGTCGATATAGTGGATGTGGATGCAGTTTGAATACCAGAAGGGACATGAATAATTGAATCAGAGAAAGATCATGACTTTGTTAAATTTGTTCTTGGAAAAAAAAGCTAGTCGTTCCGAGAAGGAACTTCATCTGTGTAGGATAAAGTTCGCCCTCGGGTGGGAATCGAACCCACTACCTAGCGATTACAAGTATACAATGGCACAAAGCAGGCGCGCTCTCCAAGCCTGGCTAAGATATTCTTATTGGCGAATAAAAGGGAACAGATAGGTTAATAGGCAGGTACCTACTTACAAAATCACATCTACCGTTCAAGCCAATGTAGTTCACTGGTTCACTCCCATTTAGTCATTTGTAAAATATTTTCCTCCATTGCGCGCATTGTGACTGGAGCGTGATCTGAACGGATAATGGTAAGTCGAGCCTACCTTCTGCATGGTAAGGACACCAGCTACAACTTTACCTCTTGGTTGCTTCTCTTGACAGTCTAGTGTCTCCAGAGGAGACAGTCAGTCTGTCTGACCCACGTATATCTAAACATCCACATGTTCATTGCAATAAGTTCAACACAATCATAGTGATTAGTGATAGCTTGCTATATCTTGTGTAATAAATCTCGCGAATTTGAACGGTCTGCAGATTATGCTGATTCTAAAATACCTACGAGTTAGATTGTTCAAAAATAAAATTACCTACTAAAAGAAACATCCACATGTTCATTGCAATAAGTTCAACACAATCATAGTGATTAGTGATAGCTTGCTATATCTTGTGTAATAAATCTCGCGAATCCGAACGTCTGCAGATTATGCTGATTCTAAAATACCTACGAGTTAGATTGTTCAAAAATAAAATTACCTACTAAAAGGAAGAATTTAGACCACATTCAACTAGATCTATCTCTTCATTCAAAATTCAAGGCTATGCCAGTTAAAACTGAATCAAAGAATCCTAATTGAACACAGAGCCAGTTGCTATCTAGTATGACCATGTTAGCCACACCGGTTCTAGACAGATCATATAAGTTAAGCAACATTGGGTGTGACGTCGCGACGGCTATCACAATAGGACTTGAATTGTTTCAGTGCGACGACATATTCGTAATAGTAATTAGGGTTTAAATAGATCTATCTTCTAGATACTAGAATGATGTTGGATATAATATGGTCGTGATGTTGATCAGAGAGGCTTGACCCATGTAGTCTACACCTCTTGGTGACTAACGTGTGGCAGAGATCAGACTCTATGAGTTTTTACCCTATATCAACTAACTTGAAATACTACTCCATTGCTTTTAAAATAAGAAGTACTGATTTATATTTTAGAAATAATAAATAAGCCATAGGTTATAATAATTGTGAAAGATAGATAAAAGCCGTGCTAATATTAACTATTAACTAAACAGAAGAACAGGATCATAAACTAAGTATATCAAACAAAATATGTGAAGCATTAAACTTTAGTTCTTGATAAAATTTTCGAGTAAATAATTACCTAGCTATCTTAATTTTAGGCATAAACGTACAAAAACCATCTAAGTATATCAAACAAAATATGTGAAGCATTAAACTTTAGTTCTTGATAAAATTTTCGAGTAAATAATTACCTAGCTATCTTAATTTTATACCTAGCTATCTTAATTTTAGGCATAAACGTACAAAAACCCATTATATTCTTTTCCATAAACATATTGATTTTCCATCAATTAATAGTGGAGAACTAAACAAAAAATACAAACAGAAAACACTGATTTCAATCTAAATCTCCTAAAGGTGTTTCAGCATTGCCCTTTCTACATTATAACTGAATTAGTTAACACTGATTAACATGATACGTGTAAGATAGCAGAAATCAATAAAAATTAAAGAATACATATATGATTTCAATCTAAATCTCCTAAAGGTGTTTCAGCATTGCCCTTTCTACATTATAACTGAATTAGTTAACACTGATTAACATGATACGAGTAAGATAAAAATTAAAGAATACATATATGTGGATGAATAATTAGTTGTTAGTAGGTACCTATAAGAGTTAAATATTGAGAAAGGTTAAGGATATAATTTTCCATCAATTAATAGTGGAGAACTAAACAAAAAATACAAACAGAAAACACTGATTTCAATCTAAATCTCCTAAAGGTGTTTCAGTGTTTCATATTTCAGCATTGCCCTTTCTACATTATAACAGAATTAGTTAACACTGATTAACATGATATGAGTAAGATAGCAGAAATCAATAAAAATTAAAGAATACATATAGATGAATAATTAGTTGATAGTAGAGTTAAATATTGAGAAAGGTTAAGGATATAATAATGATAGGATCTAGTTGAGAGAAGTAGAAGTAAGCAGAGCCACACCCCTCTGATAGAAGCTATGGGGATCTTGTCCTGAAGTAATGTTTAGATCTACATTGAACAACAGTTCAGTTCTAGTTGAGTTCAGATACACAGGTAGAGATAGCTTGTCTTGTCGTGTCTCTGATTCTACTTTGACCCAGCGTACCAGTGTGACAGGTAGATCCATGAGGATAGTAGAAGTAAGAACAAGTTCATTATTCCTGCATTGTGCTCCTTGGAGTTTGAGTCCTACCACTCGGAAACTACAATCATCTGTGTTAATCTTCTCTGGTTCCATGCAGTCTGTAATGCTAACATCCAATACCAACTCCTCCAGTGACCAACCATTCGCTTCAGCAATACATTGTCGTGTAGCAGTGATGTATGCTTCAGGATTGAACAGACCTCCTAGCCATACAGGATATACTTTGAGTTCCTTAGCCCCGCCTTGTGATACAAGGAGAGAGACTTGCTGTAGTTGTATGATACGGAGACGGAAGTCAGTCACCCATTGTATAACTGTACAGCCTCGTGGTACACTGTATCTACACCAACGTGCAGGTAACATCCCCTTCACGAGATCACTCAGTAGGAGACGATGATAGTTGGTTTGACGTTTACCACCGCTACAGATCAGAATAACATCCTCTAGATCACTAATAACATCTCGTAGCAATGCTGCACCAGAGCTAACTTCACGCTCAAAGTATCTGTATAGTGGATCCTTGATATTCTCTACAGTTCGTCTGAGGGTTTGCAAGGCCTTGGGTAGGAGTTCGAGCCAGGTGGAGGCAGAATTATGTAGTGTTCTCATCCAGGCAGGACGTCCATCTACATTTCGTTCCTCTGTCTTATTCTCATTAGCTTCTGTGTATGCAAACTCATCTTCATCTTCTAGCTGTTGCATCTTGAGTAGTTTAGCCACCAGGTCTGTCCCTCGTGTTGTCAGGAGTACTTTCTCAGCACTATTGGGTAATCCTAGCCAGGAGGGTGTCTGTCTGTCTGGTAAGGATTCTATCCAGTGTAGGAAATGATCTCTACGTGTACCATCCGGCATATTGATATGTCGTGTGGCGCCGTCCACATTAGCGACCAGGGCAAAGTCTGCTTCAAATGATCTGGTTGTGAATAGTTTGGATAGGAAGGAGCCGAGGAGTCTCTGATCAAAGTCATTGTCTATCTTACCACCGTAGATACTCTGTGAGAGTAATGTAATCAGTGCATTCCATGGTATCTTCTCAGGGGGGAGATTGGTTCTACCCATGGCTGTGGAGTCAATCCAAGTATCCAACGTATCACACGCGACTCTCAAGTCAGATTCATTGAATTCATAGAACTTGGACCAGCCGAGTGGTACATAGCGTAATCTCTCTTACCCATGGCTGTGGAGTCAATCCAAGTATCCAACGTATCACACGCGACTCTCAAGTCAGATTCATTGAATTCATAGAACTTGGACCATCCGAGTGGTACATAGCGTAATCTCTCCTGTACAATAGCATGGAACCAGGCCAGTAGGAAATAGAGACGGGCACGTTCATTAGGTGCTTTCATCATTCTGGTAGCGGGAACAGTACTGAATGTACGTAGGAGATTCGCCTTGATACCTGGTGGAGGTTCAAATACAAATATTCTCCCTGCTCGTAACAGATTCACAGGAACCTTCGGGTTAATCTCCATGGTGAGGAATAGTCTGAAGTTCGCATGCGGCTGTAGACTATGTAGCTTCTTCTCTAACTGAACTAACCACTGTGGTGCTAGATGTACATTCTTCAATAGAACCCACTTCCCAGATCTAACTGCAACATTGATGACATTGTCTGCTTGATTGAAACCTTCTGCTGATCCAATGGCAATGGATGCGATCTGCTTGCCAAGCTCTGCTGCTAAATCGTCCACTCTACCTGACGCATCATATCCTGGGACTGAGCAGAGGACAGCAGGAACATTGCCTCGTAACTCATGCTCTACAATATGTGGCAGATCCAACTCTCGCTCTGCAGATAACATGAATGCTTCCCCAAACACAGCAGACACGAAGATGTGCGCAGCAGCCGGTACACGGTCACTGCGCAATGCTTGTATGAATAATAACTGATACATTGCCACTGCAGTCTCACTGAATGATTTTTCTTCCTCCCATAGCTTGGGGACACATTGCTCTATGCTTGTATGAATAATAACTGATACATTGCCACTGCAGTCTCACTGAATGACTTTTCTTCCTCCCATAGCTTGGGGACACATTGCTCCGGTGTACTCTGCTGTAACCATGCACCAAACTCTGGCATATCTTGTAACTTCTTAGTCACATTGCGGAATGCTGGTACCTTGGTGGCTAAACGTTGCAATGCTTCCTGTTGTTCACCAGACAATCCTTCCACTGTGGAGGGTTTCACATTCAATATGCCTTCCTTGCCTCTGAGGAAGAAGTTAAACTCATCATCTAGATTCTGAATACTCGGGATACCCTTGAGCCGAATACGTGCTAGTAGTATAGCAAGCGTAAGACGATCTGTATGTAACATGCCACGCGCGACCCGGTGATAGCATACATTGAATAATTCCTTGGTGATAATATCCAGACGAAGCTGATGATCTGTGGTGGATTGTAGTTCTGGATTAGAGAACAGAACAGCATTGTAAATATCCAGGAAGAACTTGAGTGAGTATTGATAGAGGAAATGTACCTGGTTGAGTGATTCTATCGTGAAGAAGATACTACTGCATGCTTGTGACAGAGGTTTGTATTGGAGAGACACTGTCTCTATCTCTTTCATCACTATATCTGTCTCATCCACCTTGGTAGATATCTCTGTCGCTTCTCCCTTGAGTTTCTCTAATGTTGTAATAACAGTGTCATCGTATATCTGTCTCATCCACCTTGGTAGATATCTCTGTCGCTTCTCCCTTGAGTTTCTCTAATGTTGTAATAACAGTGTCATCATCTTCACGATAGAATCACTCAACCAGGTACATTTCCTCTATCAATACTCACTCAAGTTCTTCCTGGATATTTACAATGCTGTTCTGTTTTCTAATCCAGAACTACAATCCACCACAGATCATCAGCTTCGTCTGGATATTATCACCAAGGAATTATTCAATGTATGTTATCATCGGGTTGCGCGTGGCATGTTACATACAGATCGTCTTACGCTTGCTATACTGCTAGCTCTAATCCAGAACTACAATCCACCACAGATCATCAGCTTCGTCTGGATATTATCACCAAGGAATTATTCAATGTATGTTATCACCGGGTCGCGCGTGGCATGTTACATACAGATCGTCTTACGCTTGCTATACTGCTTCACTAAACCAGATCATGCCACATCGTGATACTGTGGCTAATGTCGCATACTTCAAGTCTTGTACTTCAAACATGATACGGATATTAGGAGGTAAGGATAGACGTTCTCCATTAGGTAATGTTAATAACTTGTTATCATCAAGTACAGAGTTCTCGTGTAGATAGGAAGATGACAAATGTAGGAGAGATATCAATATCCTGATCTCCCAATGTAATCAGTACACGTCCCCCTGTCCTACGTAACTCTCTATTGAGTACCGGATTCAGTATAGTATCATAGTTCTCGACATCTTGTACAAGCAGAGGATTACCAAACCTCAGTGCAGATTCCAAGTTCTTACGGAATGCATCATCCAGGAAACTCGTCTTGGTGATTTTCCTTGACTCAAACTCCTTGAGGATAAACTCTGTGGCTTGACCCGATGGATCTATAATGAGAGGATATCTATTGAACCGACGTAACATGATGGCATTCTCTGTACAGAGATGATCAGATGGAAGGGCATTGCCTTGCCAGCGGAGTCGTTCATCAGGACTGGAGAGATATTCAGTCAATGCTATCTCAGGGCGGAACTGAATTCCTGCAGCAATCAGATGAGAGTTCCAGGTAGAGAATAGACTCTGACGATAATGCTGATCAAAGTAGCCAGCATAGGCGAGATAGGCAGAGGATAAGAGTACATCTCCTATGATAGTGGCCATCTGAGAGCGGAATGTCTCACTGGTAGCTTCCCAGCGCTCTCTCTCTATACCGAGGGATTTGAGAAGCGCCATGGATCTCTCTACCTTGGCTTGTACATTATCTAGATCTGTCTTGATAGCCGTGGCCTGTGCTATGAGCTGGGCATACTCATCCTTGTACGATGCTATACTCTTCTCTAGCTGAGTGATCAAATCCTTTGTCTCCTCTCCCTTGGCTTTATTCTCAGATGCTTGTACTTCCAATGATTTCAGTTCTAGTCGCAAGGGTTCTACTTTCTTCAACATGTCTGCATAGCTGATCTGAGCTATGGCCCACTTTACCATAGGACCACATGCCATACTCGCACGGTTAGCTTTCTCATAGGAATAGTCTGGGTTACTTAGATATCTGGAGTGCATCTTCTCTCGTACCTCATCTGTTATCATTTCTGTGTTGAAGTTGGATACGACCAGAGCCACTCGGTCCCACCATCATGAGACCATGGTTCAGATTAGAGATCTGATATAACTGCAGGACCTTCTCCATCCAGGGTCCTCCCTCTTCATTCCCCTCGCCACATACCAGGAACTCCTCTCTGCAGACCTCCTTGATCTTCTCCTTCAGTCCTGTCATCTCTACCCGTCTCCCTCTTCATTCCCCTCGCCACATACCAGGAACTCCTCTCTGCAGACCTCCTTGATCTTCTCCTTCAGTCCTGTCATCTCTACCCGCGTGTACTGCACCTGAGGGAACACATCATTGAGTAGAGAGAAGAGGAGCGGGATATCTTCTGCTACGAGCTTAGGGACCATGGTCTCACAGACAGACTGGATGAGGATTTCTTGTTCCGGCAGATTCTCAGTGAGGGAGAGATTAAGGTCTGCCTCGCCCTTCTTATGATCTATAATCCTCTGGATACGATCTCGCTTCACATTGCCTGCAGACACCAAGACAGACTTGAGTGCACGCAGACCAAAGTCATAATGCGGTTGATTCGACAATTGCTCGTCACACAGTTTGAAGAAGGGGACAATCTTGCAGGCTAACTTCTCAGCAGATCTGAAGCCCTGTGAGAATAACATAACCTCTGCTATGAGTTGCCGGTCTGGCTTGGTCATGGCAAGGGAGCGGAATAGTTTCTTCAGATTGTCTGGTAGGTTAGAGCGACCAGCATAGCCAGGGTTCATCGTGATGAAGATAGCCATGTCTGTAGACACACGCACTTGTTTCCCAACCAACTCAATACTGATGGCTGAAACACAGAACAAATGGAAAGGGTTCCAGTTAATAAGAAAACTCAACTACATTTCCAATTCAACTCCAATATGTAACATCAACACATTCATATTTCTGAGTTCAATGCTGCACTGACCCGGCTATGATGTCTGTAGACACACGCACTTGTTTCCCAACCAACTCAATACTGATGGCTGAAACACAGAACAAATGGAAAGGGTTCCAGTTAATAACAAAACTCAACTACATTTCCAATTCAACTCCAATATGTACGAGTAACATCAACACATTCATATTTCTGAGTTCAATGCTGTACTGACCTAATTTTTTATTTTTCCTCAGGGATGAGATTAAAATATTACTCTTTGTTCCAAGGCAAATTCAGTGAGATGTAAAGCAGACATGAAAAAAATTATGATTGTCCATTATAATTTATCAGAAAAAGGTACAGACTATTCTAGTAACTAGATACAACACTCGAAAACAATGAAAATTCTACAAAATTAACTACAAAACAAATAATAATAAAATTAGGTATACCTTTTGTGTGTGATTTTATCGAAATCAATAATGAGAAATGGACTCAAGATACCTTACTTACCCTTAAGTTTCCTTCTTAAGAAACACTTGAGACCATACATATCAATGTGACGTACTCGAGAAATTTATAAAAATAAATATACAAAATCCTAGGACAAAAATCTCATGAGGCATAGCGCCAAAAATACATAAAATAAAATGAGATGCAAATAAAATGGAACTTTAGAAAAATAACGAGCTATGTATGTGTAGGTGTGACCATAGGATAAAATAATAAAATCATAATGAATACATAAAATAAAATGAGATGCAAATAAAATGGAACTTTAGAAAAATAACGAGCTATGTATGTGTAGGTGTGACCATAGGATAAAATGTAAAAAAATGTAAATGCAGTTTCTTTGTGTTACTATATCACAACTTTGGTGCTCACTGCAGCATTGTAGGATTTTTTTGTGTTATTATATCACAACTTTGGTGCTCACTGCAGCATTGTAGGATTTTTCCCAATATCTCAATAATCCTAACATCCAATGTTTACCTACCGTGCTGGCACCGGTCGCTATGCGCATTTATATGTCATAGCTACTCATTTTCCTCACGAGGCTGAGTGGGCCCCGCAACATCCAGTCACGGAGTCAATCATTTGCTTGATACAAATTTCTTGACACCGCCGGGAATCGAACCCGGGATAAAATAAAATAATAAAATCATAATGATAGATAGGTAGACTGATAGTGGGTTCTCCATTTTCATTTAGATTACTTCTAAACAGAGAACCTCCACTACAATTTCATGTTGACTTTATGTTGGTCCATTTTTGGACATTTTTCGTACATTTTTAAGCGCTATGGTAAGAATAGTTCTATTTCATTTAGATTACTTCTAAACAGAGAACCTCCACTACAATTTCATGTTGACTTTATGTTGGTCCATTTTTGGACATTTTTCGTACATTTGTAAGCGCTATGGTAAGAATAGTTCTATTACTGCATCATATGGTCACATTATTGTTTACAAAATTCAGATACCTACGGGACATGATAGGATGAGAGTAACGTTTTGGGTTTCCCCATGCAAATCTAAACAAACATAAAATACCCTCTAAAACGACATTACATTACGAGGACTAGAAAACAAAACTGAAACTCCAAACTAGAGAAGTGAAACCAAAATGAAATGCTGGATACGTATGATAGAATATCAGGCTGGACTTACGGTCTGTTAACATCCCAGGGGAAAACCACAAGGCAACAGACAGAAGGACACACAGAACAAAACCAACAAAATGGAGAGAGAAATAATGTTAGTAAACAAAACAACAACACAACTTTATACAAACAATTCAATCAATCAAGTGGATTTAGTTTGTCTGTCTGTTTCAGCATAGCTTTCAAACGAGTAGTCCAATTTTGATGAAAATTGAATGGAGAGAGAAATAATGTTAGTAACAAAACAACAACACAACTTTATACAAACAATTCAATCAATCAAGTGGGTTTAGTTTGTCTGTTTGTTTCAGCATAGCTTTCAAACGAGTAGTCCAATTTTGATGAAAATTAGCAAATTGTCCAAACAACACACAATAAGAAACTTTTCTCGTAAAATTTTCGACTAGATTGGGCCTTTCGGGCCTTTTTCTAAGTTGTAGAGTTTTATTGGGCCACTTGTGCAGAATGTCTGTGTGCTATGTTGTATAAGAATCATGTTTAATACGCTCAATTGTCCTCACAAGCCTGAATGTACCCCGAAATCCAAAAGTAAAAACATGTCCACTCTGTCGGGAAATGAACCCGGACCCTTGGTAGTACAAGCCTAGGGTAGGGTGATGGTCTAACCTGAACTGAGAAGTGTGTGTCAGGCACTAGAGTGTAGGGAATCCAAATCAGTTATAACGGGGAACCAAAGTATAGAAACCAAGGGATATTAAGGACACAACAAACATAGTCCCCGTCTAGTGGTATGAAGCATACAGCAATCACAACACACAGTAAGGGAACAGTAGGGTGCTCAGAGCTGTGTACAGTAGGGTGGAGTACAGCAAGACACCACTATCACAACACTCAGTAAGGGAAGCATTAGACAGCTGTGTACAGTAGGGTGGAGTACAGCAAGACACCACTATCAAAACACTCGCAAGGGATATTAAGGACACAACAAACATAGTCCCCGTCTAGTGGTATGAAGCATACAGCAATCACAACACTCAGTAAGGGAAGCATTAGACAGCTGTGTACAGTAGGGTGGAGTACAGCAAGACACCACTATCACAACACACAGTAAGGGAAGCATTAGACAGCTGTGTACAGTAGGGTGTGGTAACTAACTGCTGCTGCGTGCTAGCTTATGTGAGTACTAGCTTGACTATCAGATTGCTTAAAATTAGTTTGGCTCAACTTTTTTTATATGACTTTTGGACTGATTTTGTACATAAAAAAGGTGTACAGTAGGGTGTGGTAACTAACTGCTGCTGCGTGCTAGCTTATGTGAGTACTAGCTTGACTATCAGATTGCTTAAAATTAGTTTGGGTCAACTTTTTTTTATATGACTTTTGGACTGATTTTGTATATAAAAAAGGTAATCTAAAAAAACATAACATAAAGGGAGCACAATCTTTCCCAAAATAAAGAAGGGATCAAAGTCTTTTCTAACATAAAGAAAGAAATAAAATCTCTTCTAACATCAAGAGGAGAGCACAATCTTTTCTAACATATAAATTATGAACCAGGTTCTATTATTCTGATAGGAATTAAATTTAGACCTATTAAATGGGGGAGTGCAAAGAAGATTTACTGAGCGAGAAGAGAAGTACGATATCACTTACCTGACAAAGTCCTACGAATATTCTGCCCATGGCTTGGAAGTCAAATGTTTCATCACAATTGAATACGAGAACAAATCTCCCCAGCTGGTGACCTAGAGCTTTCACTGATTCTGTCTTGCCCGTACCGGCGGGTCCTGGAATACAACACGGGTTGAGTGGAAGATAATGTCTCGGTAATGGTAATATTATACATAGGTACCATGCCAGTAGCACGGACATGGACTTTTCGTTTCCTTAAATGGTTATGAAAAACAAATTCTGGAGACATCAACATCTAACAGCACATATATGTAAGTTAAGAATAATATAAGATTCACCAACCTCCATGGCCGAGTAGGTATCACACTAGGCTTGCACGCAGGAGGTTCAGGTTCGATTCCCGGCGGGGCCGAGGTTTTTTCCGGCTCTGTGCTTGGAGTTCGGGGTGCACTCAGCCTCGTGAGGACAATTGAGTAGCTATTTTAATCGAGTAGCGACCAGTGGTGGCATTACAAGTCGAATAGACAAGCGATAATAAATATGATGATTGACTAAATGAAAGACTAATACTCTGCTATCCACAAAGTTGTGAGAAAGCTCCCTGCTTTACCACAAAGATACCATGATTGGATTTGATTTTATAAAATCTATTCTATTATCTTACCTGTAGATCTACATCCCATACTTGTCCCAATGTTAGATCAGATAGGAGCCAGTTCACACGTAACTTCTTCATCAGTTGTTTCCAATGGCGCTCCTTGAACGCGTCAGATTTCAGCTCAATGATCATCATGTTCACCTGGAAGACATTAAGAAAAGAAATTCGATAGAGGAAACTGTAAATGCTAAGGTCTCATCCTCCCGATAGCAAACAGAGAAAGAAGACAGGATAGGAGAAAGTCAGCCGTTCCGAAAACGAATCCCGATTTCAGCTCAATGATCATCATGTTCACCTGGAAGACATTAAGAAAAGAAATTCGATAGAGGAAACTGTAAATGCTAAGGTCTCATCGTCCCGATAAATGCTAAGGTCTCATCGTCCCGATAAATGCTAAGGTCTCATCGTCCCAGTTCACACGTAACTTCTTCATCAGTTGTTTCCAATGGCGCTCCTTGAACGCGTCAGATTTCAGCTCAATGATCATCATGTTCACCTGCAAGACATTAAGAAGAGAAATTCGATAGAGGAAACTGTAAATGCTAAGGTCTCATCGTCCAGATAGCAAAGAGAGAAAGAAGACAGGATAGGAGAAAGTCAGCCGTTCCGAAAACGAATCTTATCTGTTTAAGATAAAATCTGCCCCGGGTGGGAATCGAACCCGCGACCTAGCGCACTCCAAGCGAACTAGGCTGGCAACCAAGTTCCAATCGCCATCGTCAGACAAATTGATCTTTTTTATGAAAATTTTCTGATCTAATTTTTTCTGGATTTTTTTTTTTTCCATCCAGAAATTTCAATTTTCATATGAGGTATGAAGACAAAGATGTTTGGCCCACACTTCAGAAAAGGTGTTTTAATTTCCGACCAAATATTTCAATATCTTACCAGATGTTCAAGTTTCTTGCGTCTGAGAGGTGGTTGTTCCTGGAGTACACTATCTGCCAATACATTTAGTGTGGTAGATACTTGAGCTAGAACTTTATCCAGAGGTCCAGAAGAGAAGTTTACCTTAGTATAGTTTTGCAGCAATTGTTTAACATGATCATAGGACGCATACTGTCTAAGTCGTGATGGTAATTCCTTGAGTTTAGTGGTCAAAGCATCCAGCTGCTGTCTTAGTTTACGCGGATGAATACTCAAGACAAAGAGAAGTTTACCTTAGTATAGTTTTGCAGCAATTGTTTAACATGATCATAGGACGCATACTGTCTAAGTCGTGATGGTAACTCCTTGAGTTTAGTGGTGAGAGCATCCAGCTGCTGTCTTAGTTTACGCGGATGAATACTGAGCCAAGGTTTCTCCCGTAGTTCATCGATCTGATTCCATACTGAGCTTAGTTCAGACCAGACACCATGGAGATCTTGTAACTCCTCAAACACAACCAGCATACGAGAGTCATTGCTGTTACCACTGTGGAACAGGGAAACGGGAAATAATTTAAGATCTTGTAACTCCTCAAACACAACCAGCATACGAGAGTCATTGCTGTTACCACTGTGGAACAGGGAAACGGGAAATAATTTATTTTTCTGAGGTCTTCATCTTAATAAAAGTTTTCTTCAGACTCTAAAATTTTATGTCGTTGATGGGATTCGAACCACATCAGTTCTCTCTGTTATGGTTCCAATGGTTTAGCAACTTTATTGTCCAGTTTTTAAGATAGAAAAATAGTTGTGGGTCTTGGCTTAAGGGCTAGTTTTCCTATGCTTGATGCTTGTGTAGTGTATTGGGGAAACTAGGCCTAAAGTTAAATAAAAAAGCCTCCCAAAGAGATATAAGCAAGACTAGCCTCAGTATAACACAAGGTTTGTACACCAAAGGTTTCTGGTTCGGTATCCCGTTTTCAAAGTTTATAAATCACCTCCTATAACCTACATTATAGGAGAACTTTGAACCACATCTTTCTGACCCTTTCCCTGGCATTTTTTGGAGGAAAGAGGGAGACAGGCATTTTTTTAATATTCTAATTTAGATAATTTTCCCCATCTACAGTTCATGAGTTATTGGTATGCAGTTTATTGAAAAACTAAGTTGCCAGGGGTACACGGAACCCGAGGTTCTTGAAGTTACGAACCTCCTTGGACAATGTTATCACTTCAGGGTGGAAATTCACCTGGAAACAAATGTATTTTTCAAACTATTATTCCTTTCCCTGGCATTTTTTGGAGGGAAGAGGGAGACAGGAATTTTTTTAATATTCTAATTTAGATAATTTTCCTCATCTACAGTTCATGAGACCACCACTAAGTTATTGGTACTTATGCAGTTTATTGAAAAACAGGGGTACACGGAACCCGAGGTTCTTGAAGTTACGAACCTCCTTGGACAATGTGATCACTTCAGGGTGGAAATTCACCTGGAAACAAAAATGTATTTTTCAAACTATTATTCCTTTCCCTAGCATTTTTTGGAGGGAAGAGGGAGACAGGCATTTTTTTAATATTCTAATTTAGATAATTTTCCCCATCTACAGTTCATAAGTTATTGGTATGCAGTTTATTGACCTGGTGATAGAATGGAAATCGATTAGTCTTGTAGGGTTGTTGTTTACTCCTGTTAATAAATAAGATTTAACTATTAGGTACATATTAAGTCATTCTTCCCCGAGCATCCCAATATTTTTCTACGATATCTTTGCTGGCTTCCGTGGCAGGACAATTAGACAACAGACTCGCCTTCATAGGAGTTTGTAAGGAACATAAAGAAGCTAGGCAAGTAGAAAGTCTGCATTTCATAGATACAAAACTGGTCATTTACAATAAATTTAAAGCTGGTTTATTCGAAACAGATAAGGCTCGTTCTCGGAACGGTTGGCTTTCCTGTCCTCTTTCTCTCCTCAAGTTTGGGAAGACCTCCATTTTTCCAGTTCCCTCCATTAAACCAGTTTTAAAAAAGTGCACTACATAGATACAAAACTGGTCATTTACAATAAATTTGAAGCTGGTTGATAAGGCTCGTTCTCGGAACGGTTGGCTTTCCTGTCCTCTTTCACTCCTCAAGTTTGTGAAGATAAGACCTCCATTTTTCCAGTTCCCTCCATCAAACCAGTTTTAAAAAAGTGCACTCACCTCTTCTCCTTCTCGAGATGCAATGCCTGTGATGATGGTATTGTCTTCATTCAACATGATAGACGCTACTCCGGCAAACATCTTCTTGAAGTGTTTCTGTAGACGTTGTATGTTCTTACTATTACCTATGATCTCCAACAGATCCTCATCTCCCACGAAGTAAAACCTGAGAACCACAAGTCACAACACAACATTGCAAGGATTCCAATGAGGAATGGAATATGAATAGAATAGGGTAAGTACTTCACAAAAACTCACCGAACCAAGTGAATTTTACGTTTTAACTTTTTTTTTTTTTTACATAATGTCTACACTTTAATTGGATTGATTTATCCAAGAAAAGCAACAACTGACATGCCTATCCTATCCTAATCTTACCTAGCTAATAAAATTAAAGGATTATTAACTTGGACAATTTATCTTGTAATTTGGCAAAAATATTCAACACAAAGGAACTCATTAGATTTTAGAACCAATACATCTTTCGGGGACCCGGGGGGCCCTTTAGAAGAAATTCTTCATTTTCTCATAACTCATCTGGATGGTTTATCAGATTTTGATAAAATTTGACAAACATGTTCAACATCTAAAGGACATTTGTCATTACAAGTAGAGGTCTTCTTGGGATATTATCATTTGAGTCATTGATTAACAAAATAACGAACAAAAAGCATGTACAAATGGATAATTATGTTAGGTTTTTTTTTCTCTTCTCTCAAGATCCCTCTTGTAACTTACCGTGGGAAAGATGTTCTCTCGCGTTCCAAATATTCTCCATCACCGAACGAAGTGAATTTTATGTTTTAACTTGGACAATTTATCTTGTAATTTGGCAAAAATATTCAACACAAAGGAACTCATTAGAATTTAGAACCAATACAACTTTCGGGGAACCCGTGGGGGACCTTTAGAAGAAATTCTTCATTTTCTGATAACTCATGGATGGTTTATCCGATTTTGATAAAATTTGACAAACATGTTCAATATCTAAAGGACATTTGTCATTACAAGTAGAGTTCTTCTTGGGATATTATCATTTGAGTCATTGATTAACAAAATAACGAGAAAAAAGCATGTACTTACAAATGGATAATTATGTTAGGTTTTTTTCTCTTCTCTCAAGATCCCTCTTGTAACTTACCGTGGGAAAGATGTTCTCTCGCGTTCCAAATATTCTCCGAGAGCTTTCTGTATTTTACCGAGTAGATCAGAGAGTCTCTCGAGTGAACGTTGAACGCCCTGTATGTTCAATATGTCCATTACCATGGGGGACTTGGATACCTTCTTCATTAGACTCAGGAAATCCGAACTGAAATACAAAACACGAAATAATAGTCACAAATCATCACGAAGGAACAATCGTTGAAAAGGCTGAATCTTCCTAGTTAACAAAAAATATCTTTAAACAAAACAATCGTCAGCCTAGTTAGGTAGCGGGGGTTCAATTCCCGCCCGGGGCAGATTTTATACAGGTTAGTTTTCGGAACAGCTGGCTTTCTCCTATCCTGTCTTCCTTCTCTCTCTGCTTTCGGGACGATGAGACCTCTTAGAAGTTACAGTTCCCTCTATTAAACCTCTTAGAAAGAGAAAAAGAAGAGAGGGGAAGAAAGAAAGAAAGCTGAAATAAAATTATTTGAAGAATATTGAAATTCTTTTATTTATTTGTATTAAATTATTTTATGTACTTTGGGACTAGCCCATTCTGTCCTGTTCAGCAAAGTTACAGTTCCCTCTATTAAACCTCTTAGAAAGAGAAAAAGAAGAGAGGGGAAGAAAGAAAGAAAGCTGAAATAAAATTATTTGAATAATATTGAAATTCTTTTATGTACTTTGGGACTAGCCCATTCTGTCCTGTTTAGCGATTCGGGACGATGAGACCTCTTAGAAGTTACAGTTCCCTCTATTAAACCTCTTAGAAAGAGAAAAAGAAGAGAGAGGAAGAAAGAAAGAAAGAAAGAAAGAAAGCTGAAATAAAGTTATTTGAAGAATATTGAAATTCTTTTATTTATTTGTATTAAAGTCTTTTATGTACTTTGGGACTAGCCCATTCTGTCCTGTTTAGCATGTGTGTTGGAGCTAAACCATAGAATATATCAAGCTAATACTCACCTAATGCTTTGGAAGCGTGAGGTCTCAATAGGTAGCAGAGTCTTGATATCAGCAGAACCAGAGAATATGCCCTCCAGGTAGACCCATCGTCTCTGTACATCTATCCATACATCAAACAAAGCATTGATTCTATTGAGCTTCTCCTCCCAGATGAGTGCATCCTCCTCAAACACCTTGTAGTAGGAGGATAGCTTCATAGCGGCGATAGAGTTGATGTGCTCCTTCACCTAATCATGTAGTCAACAGTACAGGATTGTTATAATGTAGTTTGGAAAAGCATTTAAACAGAAGAAAAAATATCAAAGACATGAAGGAAGAAAACGTAACCAGAGAATATGCCCTCCAGGTAGACCCATCGTCTCTGTACATCTATCCATACATCAAACAAAGCATTGATTCTATTGAGCTTCTCTTCCCAGATGAGTGCATCCTCCTCAAACACCTTGTAGTAGGAGGAGAGCTTCATAGCGGCGATAGAATTGATGTGCTCCTTCACCTAATCATGTAGACAACAGTACAGGATTGTTATAATGTAGTTTGGAAAAGCATTTAAACAGAAGAAAAAAATATGGCGGTCATTGTGAACAAGGGAGCGGAAAAGTCAAACTTAATCTTCATGCTGAGGAGCAAATTTCCAGAGATGGACGACCTTCTGAACGAAGAGGATGTTCTTCAGTACTCGGAGAGCTCGACGACTACAAATAAGGGCAGGATAAAGAGAAGTTTACCTTAGTATAGTTTTGCAGCAATTGTTTAACATGATCATAGGACGCATACTGTCTAAGTCGTGATGGTAATTCCTTAAGTTTAGTGGTCAGACATACTCTTGTCAGCTTCAATCACCAGACTCTTCTTGATAAATACAATGCTGAAACCAAGTGAGTCAATTATGTAGAATGTAGATAGATGTAGAAACTGGGGAGTTTGGTCAGGAGGTTCCTGAAATACAGAGGAGAGAACAAGTCGGGATTGAGAGAGAATGGAACACATCTATCTGAATACATTTTTAAAATCAGTGTTTACGGTATGGTCGTGAATAAATGTTGTCACAAAAAAAAAAAATCTTTCATATTGGATAATGATGCATAAAAACAACATACGTACGTATTTTACGTATGCATGGTATGGTAAGTTGACGTAATACTTCTGATTGGCGAGGGTCAAAGTAGAATCGCATCTCTGTTAACCACTCGAAGGCGCGGGGACTTTTTACTCCATGAGCTATTAGACGACGTGTTACTGTACGCTTGTGTACGAACTCATTGATCTGTGAGGAACAAACCAACAATTATTAAAAATCTCGTCAAAAAACCTAAAAGAATTCGTGAATGATTCATGTGATAAAAATTCCATGTGATAGTATGGTAAGTTGACGTAATACTTCTGATTGGCGAGGGTCAAAGTAGAATCGCATCTCTGTTAACCACTCGAAGGCGCGGGGACTTTTCACTCCATGAGCTATTAGACGACGTGTTACTGTACGCTTGTGTACGAACTCATTGATCTGTGAGGAACAAACAAACATTATTAAAAATCTCATCAAAAAACCTAAAAGAATTCGTGAATGATTCATGTGATAAAAATTCCATGTGATCATAAATCGCCAAAGAAGGGACTAGAGTTTAGTCCCGAAATACAAAATAACAAAGTTAAGCTGCAAAACAGTATCAAGAACATAGCTTACTGTATGCGCCAAAGAAGGGACTAGAGTTTAGTCCCGAAATACAAAATAACAAAGTTAAGCTGCAAAACAGTATCAAGAACATAGCTTACTGTATGGACAAATGTAAATGCAGTTTCTTTGTGTTATTATGTCACAACTTTCGTGCTCACTGCAGCATTGTAGGATTTTGTTAATATCTCAATTTGAATTGTTTGGCCCACACTTCAGAAAAGGTGTTTTAATTTCCGACCAAATATTTCAATATCTTACCAGATGTTCAAGTTTCTTGCGTCTGAGGGGTGGTTGTTCCTGGAGTACACTATCTGCCAATACATTCAGTGTGGTAGATACTTGAGCTAGAACTTTATCCAGAGGTCCAACAACTTTCGTGCTCACTGCAGCATTGTAGGATTTTCCCAATATCTCAATAATCCTAAAATCCAATGTTTACCTACCATGCTGGCACCAAACGCTATGCGCATTTATATGTCGTAGCTACTCAGACCAGAGGATTTGAGCTGCCAGGACTACGATTTGTGCCTGTGAAAACACATTGGAAATAAAATTATCTTTTATTAACAAAGTCAGTCTCAAGTTTGAACTCCATGATTTTTCCTTTAGCTGCGAATGGTTCGTACAAATATAATGAAATTTGGTTATCATACTCCTATTTAACACATAAATAGAAAGTAGGTACATTTACTCTGAAGATTTTGGGTACAAATTCTTGACCCCGCCGGGAATCGAACCCGGGTCTCCCGCGTGCAAGGCGAGCGCAGTGACCACTACGCCATGGGAGCTGATTACTGTATGGACAAGTTGACAGTTAGATTACTAAACAGGCAACATGTTTGAATTGTTTGGCCCACACATCGGAAAAGGTGTTTTAATTTCCGACCAAATATTTCAATATCTTACCAGATGTTCAAGTTTCTTGCGTCTGAGGGGTGGTTGTTCCTGGAGTACACTATCTGCCAATACATTCAGTGTGGTAGATACTTGAGCTAGAACTTTATCCAGAGGTCCAAGGCCTTCACTAGACGCCCCGTTATCATTACTCATACTACTAAGAGCAGCCTCTACATCTTCAGACCAGAGGATTTGAGCTGCCAGGACTACGATTTGTGCCTGTGAAAACACATTGGAAATAAAATTATCTTTTATTAACAAAGTCAGTCTCAAATTTGAACTCCATGATTTTTCCTTTAGCTGCGAATGGTTCATACAAATATAATGAAATTTGGTAATCATACTCCTATTTAACACATAAAGAGAAAGTAGGTACATTTACTCTTGAGATTTTGGGCTGAGTAGGGCCTATAGGGGCTCTCTCTATTATAATGTTCGTCACCTACCTGATATTTGTCACACCATTCCATATAATCTTTGGCCGTAATGTCTCCATCTCTGAACTTCTTAATATCCTGTACCGCGTCTGCTAGATAGGAAGCTAAGGTCACTCTCATTTCTTTCTCTAACATGGTGAGCCATTCATTAATCTTCGGATATTGCACTGTGGATACAGGAGTACGTAGTTGTACCTGGTGATAGAATGGAAATCGATTAGTCTTGTAGGGTTAGCTAGGGAGTGTTGTTGTTTATATTGACGTTAACTATTAGGTACATATTAGGTCATTCTTCCCCGAGCATCCCAATATTTTTCTACGATATCTTTGCTGGCTTCCGTGGCAGGACAATTAGACAACAGACTCGCGTTCATAGGAGTTTGTAAGTAACATAAAGAAGCTAGGCAAGTAGAAAGTCTGCATTTCATAGATACAAAACTGGTTATTTACAATAAATTTGAAGCTGGTTGACCCGGGGCAGACTTTATCCGAAACAGATAAGGCTCGTTCTCGGAACGGTTGGCTTTCCTGTCCTCTTTCTCTTCTCAAGTTTGGGAAGATAAGACCTCCATTTTTCCACTTCCCTCCATCAAACAGTTTTAAAAAAGTGCACTCACTCCTCCCAAAGAGATATAAATATTAAGTAAGACTAGCCTCAGTATAACACAAGGTTTGTACACCAAAGGTTTCTGGTTCGATTCACGTCAAGTCTAGAGCTTATACTTACCCAGTAGAGTCCTGTAGTTCCAACGCTTCCTTAGCTTTGCTGACATTATCTCTCTCATCCTTGAGTCTAGCAAACTTGCTTTCGAATATCTTCAGCTGTTGTAATGCTTCAGTCGGATGTAGTTTACCTTCAATTGGTTTGTTACGCTCCCAGTCTGTCAGGAAGTCATTGGTTCGAGACTCGACAGCCTTTGAATCGATAGAACAGAACAAGATTACTGAAGAGTATTACATTAAATAAAAGAACAATCTGAACTCTATAGGGATCATCATGAAATATGTATAGCATCGAAAAGGTTAAAAGTTGTACCAATTTACCCATGTAGATAACAGTTTTTACCAACAGACCCAGCGTAAATAACATGGTAAATGTAATGATCCAATATAATGTTGTGCGTGGTGGCTAAAGCTCATTTGCTCGCCCATTTTATCATAGTCTGAAATATGTATAGCATCGAAAAGGTTAAAAGTTGTACCAATTTACCCATGTAGATAACAGTTTTTACCAACAGACCCAGCTTAAATGGCATGGTAAATGTACCAGTTTCCAATGATCCAATGTAATGTTGTGCGTGGTTGTTACCTAGACGCGTGGCTAAAGCTCATTTGCTCGCCCATTTTATTTGTTCAAATTTAGGCAAACCCTTATGTCGTTGATGGGATTCGAACCACATCAGTTCTCTCTGTTATGGTTTCAATGGTTTAGCAACTTTATTGTCCAGTTTTAAGATAGGAAAATAGTTGTGGGTCTTGGCTTAAGGGCTAGTTTTCCTATGCTTGATGCTTGTGTATTGGGGAAACTAGGCCTAAACTCCTAAAGTTACATAAAAAAGCCTCCCAAAGAGATATAAATATTAAGTAAGACTAGCCTCAGTATAACACAAGGTTTGTACACCAAAGGTTTCTGGTTCGATTCACGTCAAGTCTAGAGCTTATACTTACCCAGTAGAGTCCTGTAGTTCCAACGCTTCCTTAGCTTTGCTGACATTATCTCTCTCATCCTTGAGTCTAGCAAACTTGCTTTCGAATATCTTCAGCTGTTGTAATGCTTCAGTCGGATGTAGTTTACCTTCAATAGGTTTGTTACGCTCCCAGTCTGTCAGGAAGTCATTGGTTCGAGACTCGACAGCCTTTGAATCGATAGAACAGAACAAGATTACTAAAGAGTAAGTATTACATTAAATAAAAGAACAATCTGACCTCTATAGGGATCATCGACTAAGCAAATCTTCAGATCCCGCAGAAAAACAAGTAAACCAAAGCATTGTTGAGTCTCTGAGTTAAATAGATTTGTTTATAGCCCGGTTATTAATCAATCACCTTGAAAAGGAGAACCAAAAAGGTATATAATTATAATATACAGAACTTCAAAAACTTATGATTTATTTTTAATTAAACGCCTACATGTTTCGGAGGGGCTCCCTCCATCTTCAGAGCTTCACTGCTACTGCTGAAACCCTCCAAGAGAATATTATGTATTACCTTATCTTCGGCTATGATCTTCATCTGCAGGGATTGTACTTGACTCTGAATAGATGCATTCTTACGTCGAATAATCTCATTGAATGCATCCCATTCGCCTTCAATATTATCAATATGAAGCCACTTGCTCGGAAACTGGAACCTGTTAACACACAACATATGTCATAATTACTCGAGTCCAGAATTTAATTTTATATTATTATTTTTACTTCTTAAACTAAATAGCAATACATACTTAAAAGTTCAGAGTTGGTTTTAGTTAACCCGATAGTGGATTGAGAATCCTGAAAATCAACCAATTGAATTACTTCAGACAATCGGTTTAACTTAAATCAAATCCTAGTCCTGGAAATAAACATAACACTTCTTTTTCGGTGTAGTTATTTTAATATCAAATAAAAGTCCGTGGTCGAGTAGGTATTACACCTAAGCTTGGTTTAACTTAAATCAAATCCTAGTCCTGGAAATAAACATAACACTTCTTTTTCGGTGTAGTTATTTTAATATCAAATAAAAGTCCGTCGTCGAGTAGGTATAAACCACAAGTACCGGGTTCGATTCCCGGTGAAAACTCACTTCAATCAGATTACCTTTGTCTCTCCAATATGTTCTGTCCATTCCGATACACCTCGACCTGTTTACCCCATGCTTTCATGTTCCGCTTCAAACTTTGCACATATGTAATTAAACTAACAGCATCCGATGTACTTCAAATCCTAGTCCTGGAAATAAACATAACACTTCTTTTTCGGTGTAGTTATTTTAATATCAAATAAAAGTCCGTGGTCGAGTAGGTATAAACCACAAGTACCGGGTTCGATTCCCGGTGAAAATTCACTTCAATCAGATTACCTTTGTCTTTCCAATATGTTCTGTCCATTCCGATACACCTCGACCTGTTTACCCCAAGCTTTCATGTTCCGCTTCAAACTCTGCACATATGTAATTAAACTAACAGCATCCGATGTACTCGATGCTTCTATAGACTTCTGTTCTAGTTCACTCCGGCTCTTGGATATTTGACTGTGGAAATGTACCATCTCGTTATCCAGGAGTGAAGCGAACTTGCTCAGTAGCTCCTTATGCCACCAATCATACTTGAGAGTTACCTGTAAGCAGACATTAAAATGATCTTGTAAACAAACATTGGAATGATTCATTACTTGAGAGTTACCTGTAAAGGAGATTTTAGATTAGATTTACAATAGATCAGTTGCGCTTACTTGGGTGTAATCAGATAATTGGGTACCGAACTTGCTCAGTAGCTCCTTATGCCACCAATCATACTTGAGAGTTACCTGTAAGCAGACATTAAAATGATCTTGTAAACAAACATTAGAATGGTTCATTACTTGAGAGTTACCTGTAAGGCAGATATTAGATTAGATTTACAATAGATCAGTTGCGCTTACTTGGGTGTCCATCTCGTTATCCAGGAGTGAAGCGAACTTGCTCAGTAGCTCCTTATGCCACCAATCATACTTGAGAGTTACCTGTAAGCAGACATTGAAATGATCTTGTAAACAAACATTGGAATGGTTCATTACTTGAGAGTTACCTGTAAGGGAGATATTAGATTAGATTTACAATAGATCAGTTGCGCTTACTTGGGTGCAATCAGATAATTTCTCAGAGAGTAACATTAGAATGGTTCATTACTTGAGAGTTACCTGTAAGGGAGATATTAGATTAGATTTACAATAGATCAGTTGCGCTTACTTGGGTGTAATCAGATAATTTCTCAGAGAGGGTGGGGTTCTTACCTTACTCTGTACTTTGCCATAATCAATAATAAGAGGACCAAACTGTCTCTTCGTCTCAGACGTATCAATAGTAGTCCGTGACTTCTTAATATCATTCAGACATTTCATCCAGATGTTAATATTGTTGCCCAGACGACCGTATATGAAGTCAGGCTGTACATCCCAGATACTCTGATGCTTCAGCCATTCCTTCAGATAGCTCTGCATTTCACTCATCTTATCTGTTATAGCGCGATATGCAGACTCGATCACTACATTACCACTGGGGAGTTTGGTCAGGAGGTTCCTGAAATACAGAGGAGAGAACAAGTCGAGATTGAGAGAGAATGGAACACATCTATCTGAATACTGATTTTACAATCAGTGTTTACGGTATGGTCGTGAATAAATGTAGAATAGAAGGACACTACTCTCACGTGACGTGAAGTCAGATCAGTGTAGTTATCGTGAACTAAATCACCTCCTATAACCTACATTATAGGAGAACTTTGAACCACATCTTTCTGACTCCCTATGAGTTCATGGGAAGTGAAAGCAGTGTGTTTCTACCTTAACAGCGTAGACAATTCTACTAAGTTTAGCTCTTTCTGTTCCGAACTTAGTAAAACTCTCCACTAACCTGTTCCCTGTCGCGTATAATATCTCTAGTAGCGCGGTCAAACTTTCTTGACTTGGCGGGGCGGAGCGCTACCGCGCTCCTTAATTCAATAACAAATAACAATGGGACTTCTCAATCCGGCTACTCCGCTAATAATGGGACTTTCTAATCCGCTCACTCGTATTCTCAAACATACGCTCCACATCACGTTCAAGTGATTTCTTGGGCGTGTTTCACATTTCAGAGGCACGCGTTTTTCATAAACAGCTTCCTAATAACGGTTATTATCGCAGGGTCCTCTATCATTAGAGCTATTGGACGACATAACCTCTAATTACCAAGTCCCCTACAATCTAAGTAGTCCTTGCAGCATCGTCTATTAAATCTAATAGCTTGTCTTCTGATTTTAATCTTTCATATTTTTCTCTCCTCGCTTCTCTAAATGAGCAATTATTTCTTTTAAATTCTTAAGAAGGATATTTCACTTGTGCCTTCACGAAATACTAGCATGAAGGAATTGTGCTTTCTTTGTTTTTTCTGCTGATATTGCAAAGAGAACTTATTGTTTTATTTAAATATGTAGGTATCGGAGGGATCTTTTCAATATAACAGGCTAAGGTCCCTCCAGAATTTATTAAACCTTGCCAATTTTTGGCTAGCACTAAACCAGTTCCATAGCTGTATCCACAAGGAAGTAGTATTTTTGATACTTCTTGATATTTATTCATGTTTGATCTCTGTCACCATTGTAAACATTAGTACTAGTAATATACTTGTCTCGTTTTTCTCTTTACATACTTTATTTTAACCTATGACTTCTCCTTTCTCTGTTTCAGATGCATTAGGTAAGTTCCCTTGAATCATTCCATGTGTACGGCGCGGCGGTGGTAAGTATTTAGTTGCTCCACGTATCAACCATTACCAGAACTCTGAGTAGTTTGATTGCCTCATTTAGGCCGCCTGATTGGTTCAATTAGAAGTTCATTGTTATTGGTATTGATACCTTCATTGGTATTGGTATTGGTACCTTCATTGTTATTGGTACTTGGGTTCTAAATCAGCAATACATAATATATGGTAAATAAGGGAACTATATATAAAACTTCCTTACTTATCCTATCCAATTCTGATGTTTGCTATATTTAACCTACTACAATGTGAATTACATTGTTTTACACATACCAAGTTTTTAAACAAAGCCAGTGTTTACAGTATGGTCGTGAATAAATGTAGAATAGAAGGACACTACTCTCAGGTGAAGTGATGCTGATTTCCCTGTGGATTCATCACGTTTCTTCTTCATACGATCCCTAGGGGAGGACAATAAGGTCTTTTCTTAGTTTGACGAAATAGCACAAACTTAAATAAAGCTCCTTTTTTTACTAACCGAAAATCTGGTTAGGCTTTGTTAGTAGCTGAGTTTTTTTTTCGGTTCCGTTTGATGGACAGTTTTTTTCTAACAAATCAACGGGCAATCCCATGTATTAAAATACTATGATAGCAAGTGAATAAATGTAGAATAGAAGGACACTACTCTCACGTGACGTGAAATCATTATTTAGTCAAGTGAAGACTTATTCTCTTCTTATTTTAAGATTAATTAGTACTTGACATGGTATCCCGTTTTCAAAGTTTATAAATCACCTCCTATGACCTACATTATAGGAGAACTTTGAACCACATCTTTCTGATTCATTATTTAGTCAAGTGAAGACTTATTCTCTTCTTATTTTAGTATTAATTAGTACTTGACATGGTATCCCGTTTTCAAAGTTTATAAATCACCTTCTATAACCTACATTATAGGAGAACTTTGAACCACATCTTTCTGACTCCCTATGAGCTCATGTGAAGTGAAAGCAGTGTGTTTCTAACTTAACAGCGTAGACGGTTCTACTAAGTTTAGCTCTTTCTGTTCCGAACTTATAAAAACTCTCCACTAACCTAAGATCAGTGTAGTTATCGTGAACTAAATCACCTCCTATAACCTACATTATAGGAGAACTTTGAACCACATCTTTCTGACTCCCTATGAAAGCAGTGTGTTTCTACCTTAACAGCGTAGACGGTTCTACTAAGTTTAGCTCTTTCTGACTCCCTATGAGTTCATGTGAAGTGAAAGCAGTGTGTTTCTACCTTAACAGCGTAGACGGTTCTACTAAGTTTAGCTCTTTCTGTTCCGAACTTATAAAAACTCTCCACTAACCTGTAAGTCTCCGAGACAGGCCTGTCCAGTCCCACTTGATATGTAGAGCTACGTAGTCTGGTTTGTGAGGTAACAATAGCTTCCCAAGCATAGAGTTGTCGCATGATCTGAAGTCTACCATCATCTACACTCGGATATAAATACATGATCTGATTCTGAATACGAATCTCAAAGTTCATGGTGGGGATCTGCAACATACGAGTTTTAGTGGATAAAAAATAATACAATAAATGAATAATAGAATGAATTCCCACAGTCAAATTACCCATCTCATGAGACTTTATAAACTAACTTCTAACTAACTGATAGGTCCTTTACCTAACCTTTTTTTTTAGAAAAACACAGTCTTGAATAATAGAAGGCAAAAATGTATGAGATTTGTCACAAAAAAAAAAAATCTTTCATATTGGATAATGATGCATAAAAACAACATACGTACGTATTTTACGTATGCATGTTTTTTTTTTTATGTATCATATTTTAAGTCTGCAATATGTTTTTTGTTTTCTTTTCTCTCTTCTTTACTTCACCAAGTCTCTTTCTGTCTTACTTACATGAGGATCTCCTCCCAGTTTATGTGCATTATGTACGGGGGTTTCTGTATCCATTGTATTTAACACTTCCTTCTCTTTACCATCCAATGCTTCAGTCCATGCTTTGATTCCAGCTTCCAATCTGAACAAATACAGAGGACATGAGTCAGATGTTACAATATCCAAAATGAATTAGAAGTTAGAACATCTAAAATAAATCTGTTCTACTTAAAAAGGGAGGAAGGAGAACGCAGAAGTGAAGGAGGACAGGAGGAAGGAGAACGTAGAAGAGAAAGCTAGTCTTTTTGAGAACAAACCTTATCTGTCTAGGATTGGCTAAACAATAATAATCGGCGATAAATAGAATAAATTTTACTCCGGGAATTAAAAAGGGAGGAAGGAGAACGCAGAAGTGAAGGAGGACAGGAGGAAGGAGAACGTAGAAGAGAAAGCTAGTCGTTTTGAGAACAAACCCTATCTGTCTAGGATTTGCTAAACAATAATAATCGGCGATAAATAGAATAAATTTTACTCCGGGAATCGAAGGAGGACAGGAGGAAGGAGAACGTAGAAGAGAAAGCTAGTCGTTTTGAGAACAAACCTTATCTGTCTAGGATTTGCTAAACAATAATAATCGGCGATAAATAAAATAAATTTTACTCCGGGAATCGAACCCAGAAGGTAAGGACATTTACCTGGCTCCTAGTTTCTTTGAAGGAGGACAGGAGGAAGGAGAACGTAGAAGAGAAAGCTAGTCGTTTTGAGAACAAACCTTATCTGTCTAGGATTTGCTAAACAATACTTAATCGGCGATAAATAAAATAAATTTTACTCCGGGAATCGAACCCAGAAGCCAGAAGGTAAGGACATTTACCTGGCTCCTAGTTTCTTCTCAACTTCTTCATCTAGCTTGGATACCCAGTAAGGTAGAGATTGTAGTCCCCATCCATGTCCAGAGCGTTCTTCAAACCTGATACAAAACACGAGAGGAGAAATGGAGATTAGGTGTTTATTATTATTATTATTTTGAAGCTAATATTAGGTAGGTATCTACATTGAATCGGGTTCGATTCCCGCCTACAACGAACATTATTGTAAACAGATAAGGTTCGTTTTCGGAATAGCTGCCTTTCTGCTATCCTGTCCTTCTCTCTTCCATTTCGGGACGATAAGACCTCCGTAGTTAAAGTTCCCTCTATTGAACCTTAAAAAAAAAGGTTTCTTTAATAACTTTTTTTTTAAAAACTATCCTGTCCTTCTCTCTTCCATTTCGGGACGATAAGACCTCCGTAGTTAAAGTTCCCTCTATTGAACCTTAAAAAAAGGTTTCTTTAATAACTTTTTTTTTTTGAGTTCTATCCTGTCCTTCTCTCTTCCATTTCGGGACGATAAGACCTCCGTAGTTAAAGTTCCCTCTATTGAACCTTAAAAAAAGGTTTCTTTTATAACTTTTTTTTGAGGCTATCCTGTCCTTCTCTCTTCCATTTCGGGACGATAAGACCTCCGTAGTTAAAGTTCCCTCTATTGAACCTTAAAAAAAGGTTTCTTATATAACTTTTTTTTTGAGTCAGGTTAGGGTTGTCCAGAAGGAAGTAGCTGTTCCATTTTCTCATTTACCTGTATCCGTATCGAAGCTCACTGTGGCATGGAATCGTTTGCCATGTTTGAGTATCTCCAGTGTTAGGGTAACCTCGAGACTTTCTCTCTTCTCTTGAATCCGATGTAGGGCATGCTCTAGGTTAAGCCAGAAGCTGATTTCCTGTACTGCAGTTCCTGAGCTAGGGTCACGCTCTAGTTTAGTCACCTGTCAGATCAGATACAGTAATAAACCAATGTGAGATCAAACAATACAAGTAATATCAATGAAACTAGGAATTAATCCCCAATCATAATAAACTACAATGACACTGACATGCCTTGGACTCGAACCACCAACCTACAGACCCAAAGTCCACCGCGGTAACCACTGAGGTTTTCATTTACTAAATTATTCTGTATATACTAAACATATCTCGGACATTGAAGGAGTTTACAATGTTTACATAGATATATTCAGTGTCCAAGAGACTTTATATAAACCTGTGCCAATCTTTCCAAAAATGAAATACAAATACCTTCTGTATCTCCTTGATCCATCGGTTGACACCGTTCTGAAGTTGATTGAGAAACGTTGAGTTTTCCACCAGGTCACCGAAGTCTGCCACCTTTGCTTTGTAACCCTTGTCTGCACACTCCTTAATAACAGCAGCTACTTGAGGATGTACAACCAGGGAGATCTCCGGGATATCAATGTTCTGCTGGAGGTGAAGCAAACCCATCTCCAACTCCGCCATCTTCTTCTCCACTGAGATAGCCACCTTATCTCCATCCCTGACGAGACGAGAAATTAAATGATAAATAACAAGCGGGGCCCGTCCCTCCGGGAATTTTTCGATCTTGGTCAAGGAAAATCAATACTTATGTACTTACCTACCTATTTCTGGACAAAATTTGCACCACCATTTTCGTGTTCCTGGTAAAGAGACCTTTAATTTGATATATAGGTCGACCAGGTCTATGGGGACAGACAGACAGACCCAGACAGAGTGACAGACAGACAGACGACACCGAAGCGAATACAATAGTCCGTCCCTAATACCTTTTTATTATTATTGTAATAATAAAGGAAGGACGGACGAAATAGATGATTTTATTAGCGAAGCGAATACAATAGTCCGTCCCTTATACCTTTTTATTACTATTGTAATAATGAAGGAAGGACGGACCCAACTCCGCCATCTTCTTCTCCACTGAGATAGCCACCTTATCTCCATCCCTGACGAGACGAGAAATTAAATGATGGATAAAAAATGACAAATATTACATGTTGATGGGGAAAAAACCAGTAACTAAGTAAATTTGAATCCAACTCCGCCATCTTCTTCTCCACTGAGATAGCCACCTTATCTCCATCCCTGACGAGACGAGAAATTAAATGATGGATAAAAAATGAAAAATATTACATGTTGATGGGGAAAAACCAGTAACTATAAGTAAATTTGAAGGTACCAAACAGAAAGAGGTGATTGATTCATAGGGCTAAAATAAGGACTTTTTTAACTAGGGTCTGCCAATGCTCTCAATTCGGTCTATGGCTTATACCTAAAAATGGATAGTAAAAAAATGCGGTAAAGAATAATAATATAAAAAAAAATCAGTCACCCATCCCGTTACCAACCACGCTCAACGTTGCTTTCTCCCAAGTATTTACCTTTCTGCTCTTCCCACTTGTCGAATATAACTCTTGAAGTAAGGCGACACATATTTGCTGATGAGTGAATGAAGTGTTTCAAACGGGGAACCATCACTGAATGGAACAATATGCACTTGAGACTTGATACTCTTGTCAGCTTCAATCACCAGACTCTTCTTGATAAATACAATGCTGAAACCAAGTGAGTCAATTATGTAGAATGTAGATAGATAAATTGAGTAAGTTACACTTACTAGTACCAGTATAGTACTAGATAGATATGAGTTAATAAAATAGAATAAGGATTTAATAATATATATTCTGCTTCAATATCACACATTTCATGAGATACATAATTAGATAAAACTAAAAAAAGGCATTTATTTATTCAGACATATTAAAAGATGAAAAATACTGACCATTACATTTCGAAAAAAAAAAAGTTAAGGTATAAGTTACACTTACTAGTACCAGTATAGTACTAGATAGATATGAGTCAATAAAATAGAATAAGGACTTAATAATATGTATTCTGCTTCCATATCACACATTTCATGTGATACATAATTAGATAAAACTAAAAAAAGGCATTTATTTATTCAGACATATTAAAAGATGAAACATACTGACCATTACATTTCGAAAAAAAAAAGTTAAGGTAAATAAAAAAATAGCTGACAATGTTAGTGTACTCTTTATAAAGTTACATAAAAAGATGTATAAAAATTGAATGTATGGACATAAATCTCAGTAATAATGTCTCATGAGGGTATCACAGAGTGATATGTGGCATATTAAGATGCTTTTCATTCTATGTGTTACCAATATCCAAAAAATAGAAACTCATCCTGTGTATACTATCATAGGAAATCCATTGTATAACAAGAATATAGCAGAGAGGAATCCAAGACGGAAACTATCACCGTCTGCCTTCAGCTTCTGACCCTCGATGTAGTTCTCCCAGCCTTTACCTGCGGGGAGAAATTAAGAGTTAAGTAAATCATACTTGTGAAAAGATGTTTCTTTTTCCATTACTGCATTAATGCCTGATCTTACCACAAAGAATTTTCAGTTAATCTAGAGTTTAAAAAATTTTGAACTCTGTGAATCAAAAGCAGACGGAAACTATCACCGTCTGCCTTCAGCTTCTGACCCTCGATGTAGTTCTCCCAGCCTTTACCTGCGGGGAGAAATTAAGAGTTAAATCATACTTGGGAAAAGATGTTTCTTTTTCCATTACTGCATTAATGCCTGATCTTACCACAAAGAGTTTCAGTTAATCTAGAGTTTAAGAAATTCTGACCTCTGTGAATCAAAAGAAAATCCTTGACACTGTGTTAACTCTCAGTAGTAAGATCAGAAATCGGCATAGTCTGATTACCCCAACATGAACAGCTACGTAGTGAGCATGATCCTTCTGGTTTATCAGATGTGTCCCTCATGTCCTGGATAGATATAGTTGCCATGATACTCTGCCTGACTATTTCCTTTATATTCTCCGCGCTCAACCTGGGCCTCATGTCATTGAGTGTGTATGAGCTACAAATGTTAATTATCAGTGGCACACCAGAAGAACAAAAGTACGCCAAAAAGATCTTGCCTATCCGCAAGCCAGCGTAAAGTTTTTACCAACAGACCCAGCGTAAATAGCATGGTAAATGTACCAGCGTAAATAGCATGGTAAATGTACCAGCGTAAAATATCCGCAAGAAGGGGAATTACTTGCTGTGCTCTATTCTCCTCTGTCTAACACTTGTCAATGCTATCTTCACCACAGTACTGGACACTATCACTACCAGTGTGGTGGGCGTTACGATCACTACTATCACATTGGTTCTATATCCGCAAGAAGGGGAATTACTTGCTGTGCTCTATTCTCCTCTGTCTAACACTTGTCAATGCTATCTTCACCACAGTACTGGACACTGTCACTACCAGTGTGGTGGGCGTTACGATCACTACTATCACATTGGTTCTCCTACACGAACACTGGTCTCAACACTCTCTTATACAATCAGCCCTACATTCTTCCACTGGTTTTTCTTATTCTGTATAACTATAATTTTATTTTCATTGAAATTCACAGGAGTAAACACAGCATCTAATTTTACCTTGAGATTTATTTCTTACCTTGCCATCTTAGTGTTGGTGAAATGCACTTCATTGAATATAATGAACTGTGGACTATCCTTCTCCTCATCACCTCCACCTTGCTCGGATTCCTCATCTGAAAGTATAATACAATATGTAAGTCAGCTCCCATGGCATAGTGGTCACTGCACTTGCCTTGCATGTGGGAGACCCGGGTTTGATTCCCGGCAGGGTTAAGAAATTTGTATCATGCAAATGATTGATTCTGTGACTGGCTGTTGCGGGGCCAACTCAGCCTCGTGAGGAAAATGAGTAGCTATGACATATAAATGGCATAGCAACCGGTGCCAGCATGGTACGTAAACATTGGATTTTAGGATTATTGAGATATTGGGAAAATCCTACAATGCTGCAGTGAGCACTGAAGTTGTAGAATTTGCATTTACATAATACCTACAATATGTTTGTAATGTTATGAAAAATCAATTTAGAAAATGGAAACACTTTAAGTAGTCAGATTTAAAATGTAAACCAGTTTGGCCTTAGGTTAAAAACATGTTGAGATCATTGATCTCAGAGATGTTAACCTTTAAAGATGCTCTTCAGGTCTAACCAAGCATTCTCATTAGTTAACAAATACTATAATATTAACCCAGCGCCACCTATGTGGTAGATATGTGACTCATATTGATGTAAGCAATATTACAAACATAGTCAATCAGTAGACTATAATATTAACCCAGCGCCACCTATGTGGTAGATATGTGACTCATATTGATGTAAGCAATATTACAAACATAGTCAATAATTGCCCAAACTGATTACAACTACATGAGCTAGTAATTAGAACTAGGAATTAATTACATCAAGTAATCATTACTTCACAACTCTGTCAGTAGGAATAGACAAATCTAACAATATGCTTGTCCTTCTTACCTCTATTCGTTGAGTACTGCACAAACAGTGTGGACACATGGATGTCTTTTATGAACTTCTTGATGTAATCCTGATTGGTTTTTTCTTTCAATGCAAAATCAAGGATTTGGTCAGCTTGTTCATCGAGTAGAGAAAACTTGACAATCTTCCTGAAGAACTCGATGAAATCTGAATACTCTACGAGGGCTGTGGTCTGGTCGATGGATGTGTTGGGATCCAGGCTATCTAGCTCGCCTTCTCCCATTTCGGCTGAATGATAGAGTTGCCTACACTTTCATCAATAGTTAAGTTTTCTCAAAAGACAGACTGACAGACAGACTGACGGACAGACACCGAAGCGAATACAATAGTCCGTCCACTATACCTTTTATTATTAGATAAAGGAAGGACGGACTAAAAAGAGAAAACAACCGATCGAGTGCCATTGCCATTAGATGCATCAACCAATGAGATCATTTGGTCACCTTTCTACTCTATTTTCATTGGTTCAACGGCGTGATCATGGCTGATTGATTTGTTTCATGTGATTGATTTTGATCTTGATCGTGTATAAGGTGCCTTCACGATCGGATGAAAAGGAGGCAAAAGTGCCTTATCTTTTTATATCAACAAAAGTTCAGAAATCAGATTTCAGAAAGGGAAAAGGAAAGGAAGTAAAGGAACAGAACAAATCAACAAAAATGAAAATTGAAAATGGAACACTTCTGAAAGTCGAAAGTTACGTGTTTTAATAGCAAGAAAGAACCAAGGAGATCTCGGATTTTATTCTCAGAACCCAAGGTCTATCTGATGTTCTCATCAGTGCTCAAAAGGATCCTATGAAGGTAAATATACATACTTGGGACTTATTCACTACACTGCTCCACTTTGGAGTTTGGAGTACTGGAAATTTTACACTAACTGTGGGTACCCAGAAAAAGTAGGTACCCTTTGTATTTTTCTTATCTAGGAGCTCAGGTCAAATAGGAGGTCTTGAGCTTAGTACTCTATGATTTTCCATACAATCTAATCATATTACTATGACAAATCATTTGTGTGAACTGAATAAGAAACTAGAACATTAGTGTAGTAGTGTACTAGGAAAACTTGTGCAATTTATTTTTCTTATCTAGGAGCTCAGGTCAAATAGGAGGTCTTGAGCTTAGTACTCTATGATTTTCCATACGATCTAATCATATTAATATGATAAATCATTTGTGTGGGCTGAAATATTTTTCTTATCTAGGAGCTCAGGTCAAATAGGAGGTCTTGAGCTTAGTACTCTATGATTTTCCATACGATCTAATCATATTAATATTATAAATCATTTGTGTGGACTGAATAAGAAACTGTAGAACATTAGTGTACTAGGAAAACTTGTGCAATTTATAATTTCATTTCATTGTAAGAAAATTCTGTTTGTACGAGGTTTTCATTTGTACAAAAAAGAATGTAACAGATGACAAACACGGTAGAATAATTAAATTGAGAAAACAAATAATTTTAAGAAATCATTGTTTCTTGTTTTTAATTAATTAATTCAAAAAATGATTTGAATAATTTGTTATTAATTTCATTCATTAGGACAAGACGAAACATTGAACAAATAAAAGGTATGATTACTTGAGCATCCTCTAGGTTTGCTTGGGTTATCGTATTTTGGTTTTCACACGTTTTGCTAAATCTAACAACATGATAAAGGAACATGGTGTCTATATCGACATGGGTTTGCATTATGGGGATTATTATGGGAAGGATGTGAAATCTCTCTAGTAATTCTTCAGTGAAATAGTCAAGGCTAAAAACTTGTTGAGTGACCTTATTCCTATTTCTCATTTAATTTACTTTCTCAACACAGTACAAAACAATGCTGTTGAAGCACTACCCTATGAACTATGCTCTGATTTAATGCCAGATGGAAGACAATTTTCTTTGTAGCCATCAGTTACTTTTTTTTTTTTTTTTTAGATTCCTTTCATCACATGAATTAATCAAACCAGGAACATCATGGAAGTAAAAAACTACTGGGTCAGAATATTCATTCTCATAACATACTTTATCCTGGTATTCATTGTGTCCCGAATCCTAGACTTGGTCCTGTGGTATCATCATGGCTATCTTCCCAATGATCTTGTAGATCCAATAGTACTCAATGTACGTCAGTTAAAACTCTTGTTAGATTCAAGAGGTATCAGTTACACTGGAGTACTTGAGAAGCAACAACTGGTGGAATTACTCAATGATTCTGGTGAGTTTTTTCTTCCCTTCAAGACTTGGTATAATTTCCTCTTGGTTTCCTCAGGTCATAATATTATCTATTCAGAGCCATCTAAATTCTAAAAAACCATAATCTGTGTTTTTTTTTTTCCTTTCACACAATGTGGAAAATATTAGATGGGTTAGGTATCTACTGCAAATTTTGAGAACCAAGGGTCTAGAAGAAGTTTGCTGTTGAAGAGCTTTGGCACACTAAGTACTTTGTCTGATCTCACCACTTTTAAGGGCCGACATTTTTGGATAGGAACTTGGCCTTTTTTTCACATTTGTGTTTTTGTGGGGTATTATTCTGTGTTCTATCCTGACTATACCATCACTGCTAAGGGAGAAATTTACTACTTGATTATCAACCAAGATCTCTATGGTGCTGGACTACATGCTACTAAGATAGAAAGATCTCATGGGGGAATAAAGGCTAAACCGAAAGAAAGATACAAAGCATTGTATATGACAAGCTCAACACCACCACCCTCTCCTCCTCCTCCATCAATAGCTTCCATACGGGATTGTAGACGTTTATGTGAGGGAGCAGCACGCCATGCTGATTTCCCTGTGGATTCATCACGTTTCTTCTTCATACGATCCCTAGGGGAGGACAATAAGGTCTTTTCTTAGTTTGACGAAATTGCACAAACTTAAATAAAGCTCCTTTTTTTACTAACCGAAAATCTGGTTAGGCTTTGTTAGTAGCTGAGTTTTTTTCGGTTCCGTTTGATGGACAGTTTTTTTTTTCTAACAAATCAACGGGCAAACCCATGTAAACTGTGCAACCTGTTCAGTCTAAGAACCAAACTATGCAACCTGTTCAGTCTAAGAACCAAACTGCATACTTACCTCATGATGCAGAGTAACTTTTCGAACTCATCATCCCAAGTTAGAAATACATTGAAACATTGGTTCATCACTTTCTCAACCCATGTATAAAATACTATAATAGCAAATACATACTTACCTCATGATGCAGAGTAACTTTTCGAACTCATCATCCCAAGTTAGAAATACATTGAAACATTGGTTCATCACTTTCTCAAACTCCTCGTGAGGAATATGCATCAGACGTCTAGTACCTGAGGAAAACAAAATTCAAATATCAATAGCTAATTAAATCTAATATGTACCTATATTACACAGCCATATCAATAGCTAATTAAATCTAATATGTACCTATATTACATAGCCCCACCATCTAAATGAAAAACATTGGTATGATTTTTTTTTTTTTTGTTTTTATAGGAGTAGGTTCCCCATAAACTAAATAATCTGTACTTTGGTAGGAATGTTCCTCATATGTCCTAGATGTGTTATAAGAAAGGATTTTTGAAGAAATCTAAACCGATGTCGAGTTATGCAACCTGCTAGTAATAAAATAAAAATCAGTTTCCACTTACCGTCAATTCTCACCCGCCTCCTTCCTCTCTATTCACGGGAGGATCTCATTTCAATGAGAAAGTAGAGGATACAAAGGATAGTGTGTGGCTTGTTCAAGTGATGCCTGCTAGCAAGAAGCGGCATGAACCATTGCTAGACGATTATTCTTGGCGATATCTTAAACACCACCTGGCTCCATTTGCTATACAAACAGGAGTGTTTGATTGTGCCTTGGATAGGGCAACCTGTTCAGTCTAAGAACCAAACTGTGCAACCTGTTCAGTCTAAGAACAAAACTATGCAACCTGTTCAGTCTAAGAACCAAACTGTGCAACCTGTTCAGTCTAAGAACCAAACTATGCAACCTGTTCAGTCTAAGAACCAAACTATGCAACGTCCTCATTCCAAGCAGAAAAAATAATCAGGGGATATGTTGTATTGTAAAATTTCATAACAGCATGAATCAAACTGAGTGGTGATAAATGATGGTTTTAAACTTATTTTGTTGATTACAACATACTGATCTACAGGAATTTACACTATTGTTTTCCTCAGGATTACTATAACACATAAGAAGAGTTTGTCACTTTTATTTCTATAATTTTGCTATGACTTTCTTTACAACACTTTGTATTGTAGCCAGATAACACACAGAACCTGTAGGTACATACAATACATTTGAAAGCATTCCCACTGTAACTAAATGTTGTAAATTAGAAGATAGAAGCAGGGATCCTTTCACTTCATCTTTTTCAAATTTTATTTGGGGTGGGTGTTAGCCTCCTTTATCTCTGCCATACCCTCCTATCCAACACCTCCCTTTCCCATCCCTTCTCTCTCAGGTCTCCGTTGACCTTATCTCTAATATCTCTACAACTCAGTTTTGGTCTCCCCCTCTTTCTCTTCCTTTGAATGACTATATTCTCTACTTTTTTTCTATTTATGTAACTCTCATCTCTCCTTTCTGCATGTTCAAACCATCTCAATGTACTGCTTTCATAGTTTTGCAGATTTTATCATTTCTCTCTCTGTCCTTTCTTGTTAGCCCACATGTCCATTACTTACAACATTTTCATCTCTGCAACTTTCAGTTTTTTCTTGTGGCTTTGTTCTTGCCCAAGTCTCTGCACTCTACACGAACACTGGTCTCAACACTCTCTTATACAATCAGCCCTACATTCTTCCACTGGTTTTTCTTATTCTGTATAACTATATTATCAACCAAGATCTCTATGGTGCTGGACTACATGCTACTAAGATAGAAAGATCTCATGGGGGAATAAAGGCTAAACCGAAAGAAAGGTACAAAGCATTGTATATGACAAGCTCAACACCACCACCCTCTCCTCCTCCTCCATCATCTCCACAGTCTCCCAATGTGAGACCTGTCCAGTCTAAGAACCAAACTATGCAACCTGTTCAGTCTAAGAACCAAACTGTGCAACCTGTTCAGTCTAAGAACAAAACTATGCAACCTGTTCAGTCTAAGAACCAAACTATGCAACCTGTTCAGTCTAAGAACCAAACTATGCAACGTCCTCATTCCAAGCAGAAAAAATAATCAGGGAAATCAGGGAATATGTTGTATTGATAACAGCATGAATCAAACTGAGTAGTGATAAATGATGGTTTTAAACTTATTTTGTTGATTACAACATACTGATCTACAGGAATTTACACTATTGTTTTCCTCAGGATTACTATAACACATAAGAAGAGTTTGTCACTTTTATTTCTATAATTTTGCTATGACTTTCTTTACAACACTTTGTATTGTAGCCAGATAACACACAGAACCTGTAGGTACTATCGCGCTACTCCTGTGCGGTAATATCGCGCTACTCCTGTGCGGTAATATCGCGCTACTCCTGTGCGGTAATATCGCGCTACTCCTGTGCGGTAATATCGCGCTACTCCTGTGCGGTAATATCGCGCTACTCCTGTGCGGTAATATCGCGCTACTCCTGTGCGGTAATATCGCGCTACTCCTGTGCGGTAATATCGCGCTACTCCTGTGCGGTAATATCGCGCTACTCCTGTGCGGTAATATCGCGCTACTCCTGTGCGGTAATATCGCGCTACTCCTGTGCGGTAATATCGCGCTACTCCTGTGCGGTAATATCGCGCTACTCCTGTGCGGTAATATCGCGCTACTCCTGTGCGGTAATATCGCGCTACTCCTGTGCGGTAATATCGCGCTACTCCTGTGCGGTAATATCGCGCTACTCCTGTGCGGTAATATCGCGGGACGGGCCTAAGGCAAGATGTTTTTATACTTTCTCTTCCTTCATTTTTCAGATGATAATCAAATGGGTTAAGGAGCAATTATCTATACGAGTGAACAAAATCAGTTCCCTATCTCAACTGGAAGATGAGTGGATGTCAACAACCAAGTCTGATGATAATGTTAAAGTAGTTCTCTTCTCTCATTTGATACACACGCCTCTCTTCTTTGCTGCACTCAGCATCAAGTTTACTGGTAAAGTATATTTGAAAGAACTTTTTCTCTTTCAAGTTGAGTCCAACACAACGTTACTTGGTCTTTAAGTATAAAGAAAACAAACAAATAAATTCTCACAGTAATTTCAAAAATTATATTCCGCAAAACTACATTCCTATTGGGAAAGATTAGTACCAATTAGTCAATTATTATTATTCCCATCATTGTATACATACCTACGTTCATGTTATTCAAGAAGCGCATAAAATCGTCAAGTAAAAAGAAAAAAAAATCAAGACCTTGCTCCTTCGACCAACCATTGACAACTCCACTTCCTTTCTTCTTCCAGGTCGCATCAAATTCGGAATATTCTCTCTGAAGAAAGATGAAGACTCTAATAACACACCGAGTATACCACAGTCTAGTAGTAGTAATTCTACCTCTGTGAGGAAATATCTATCCCGTCACCATCAAATTCGGAATATTCTCTCTGAAGAAAGATGAAGACTCTAATAACACACCGAGTATACCACAGTCTAGTAGTAGTAATTCTACCAGATAGGGAGTGAGTATTATTTAAAAAAAGTAAGAATTTAAGATCATTAGAAAGAGCAAGTGTAACAAGCATCAAAGAAATGGGTCATACAAAAATTACAGTCCTATTTTTTTTCTATTAGGCACTTCAACAATGTTTTGTGCATGTTAAATTTAAACCAAATGTATATTTTCCAACAGGTTATGTATCAGAAGGAATTGGCTGGAACCCATTCTATTACTGGCACTACCCAGAGGTAATCGACCCAAAGACCATGTCATTATTCGAACATCCAACACGCCTAAAATACATGTAAGTCAAATATCTACCCTGAAATAATTCAACAACAATAGGTATGCTGTATAGGGAGGACTGAGAATCCCTCTGTGCTGATATTGCACTACTCCACAGTTTTTTGTTTATCCCATGGATGTTTTATTTTTTCAAAAGATATACAAGGAACGTTTAATAAAAACAAATGATATTGCGCTACTCCACAGTTTTTTGTTTATCCTATGGATGTTTTATTTTTTCAAAAGATATACAAGGAACGTTTAATAAAAACAATAATAACACTTCTATCTACTTATAGGGGTAAACTCTGTAGCCAGGCAACAGCTTCTGAACTAAGTGTTTTGATATCCTCAATATTTCCCTTAAATGACAGAGATGGACAGAGATACAGGATATGGTCAGTAGTCTGTTGCTTCTGAACTAAGTGTTTTGATATCCTCAATATTTCCCTTAAATGACAGAGATGGACAGAGATACAGGATATGGTCAGTAGTCTGTTCTCACACTCACACTCGCATTTTTCGTCGTCAGTTAGCCCCCATTTGAACAGACATGAGTTGCAGCATCCATGATCTGTGCGGAGTCTATTGAGGTTGCATAATGCTTTCCTTGGAAGAGAGGACTCCTTGCGAGGGAAACTGGAACGCTACTCCTGTGCGGTAATATCGCTCTACTCCGCGGTAATATCACGCTACTCCTGTGCGGTAATGCGCTACTCCGCGGTAATATCACGCTACTCCTGTGCGGTAATTTGGAATATGAGGATTGTACATTTTTGGAATCCTGATCCAATTCACTTCAATTTTTTTTGCTTCTCTCTGGAAAGTTTGCAAAATGTTTGTTGGTTGGTGTTGTTTCTAATGTGAAATGAAAGTTGAAGCTAGTGAATAGTGACTTTGAGTTTCATACTAAATATTATTCTAATATATTTGTTTCAATCCCATGATGTTCGAATAAAAATGTTTCTCGTCATGTATGATCTGGGCTCATTCGTGAAAAGTGATGGAACATCACATCCGTGTATGGCAAACTACCAGCTGAACATTACAATTTATTCCATATGAACTTATTCCTCAAGCTGATAGTACCAGAGATGAATGATGTGTTTATTGTAGCCTTGGTTCTAACCAATATGCTAGCAGTCATTGATATCTGTCAGGTAAGAGACTTTGTTCCAACCTCTACGAAAAGTCTAATAAATGTCACTTCTTATTGAACTTATGAAACTAGATGATTCACCCTGAAATAGCCAGCAAGGTGTTGTTCACTCGTCCAGATACCAACCACGCACACCGTTACTTAACTTGATTCCTGTGTGTTTCAGATGCAAGGATGTACAGGTTGGTTATATCTGATACGTGGTGGTTTCCTGATCACGACTTACAATCTGTTTCTGTTCCTACTGAGCTTAGTCCTATACAACATGTCCTGGCCTACACTGCCCGTCACCCATCTGATCTCTATCCTACGTCATCTCAACTGTTCTCCCCTAGGCGCTATGCTACGTGCTGATCTCCTGTGTCTATACCATCATCCTGTAGTGTTTGTAATGAGCTTTGTACTCTATGGATTCCTCAGTAGGAAGATATTCCGGTGTCATAGTGCATGGTATTGGGATGTGTTTCCTCTCGGTAACTCATTCATTGTAAACTCGCTATTCCGCCCGAGTGATACAGCAGGGCCTAGTAGACATTTGTCCTCAGATGTGACATTCGACCTCAGGTTTGAACAGTTGGTGATCACGAGGTCCCCACGCGTGTTCAATGTACCTAACCTGTGGCTGCAGGCATCCCCACGTGTAGACTACATATCAGATCTACCTGTGTTTGAATACAGAGGATGGCGACCCTGTCCACACAAGGAGATGAAACTTCTAGTCAGTGTTATGGATGGAGAAGATCCGAGATGTCTTGGTAACAGACCTGAGAGCAAACGAGATGTTGATAGCGTGTCCAGACATGAGGACAAGCGTTCCTCTGCCTCTATCAGCCAAACTACTACTATTCATACCACGTACTCAAATGTGGACACAGATACCATGTCTGAGAGTGAAGATACGACCCATAGCACGTCCTTCAGTGTGGACACTATCCCCTCTCGTAACCATGCTGCTATACATAGCATATCACACAGAGCTACTCATGTTCATACCACGTCCTCAAATGTGGACACAGACACGATGTCGGAAAGTGAAGATACAAATCATAGGCCTTCCCCAGGTGTAGGCAATATGCGCTCTAGTAACAGAGATACTCATGGTACGTCCTCAGCTGAGGCTGTTCAACCTATATCATCAAACGAGAATGATTCACATGGCGTGGACAATAGGAACACACATGTGGACATTGGTAGTGATGTGTGTGATTACCTAGAGTGTAGACTGATCCGTGTACAGGACTGCGCCATATGTTTGGAATCCTATGAGCTACGTACTGTACTGTTAGCATTACCATGTGCTCATCATTTCCATAAGACATGTGTATTGAGCTGGTTACGTAGAGGACATTCCCAATGTCCAGTGTGTCGCTGGCCTGCCTATAAACACAAGTATGAGTTTACCTATTAGATATTCGAACCCGTGACTTCCGGATTACCAGGCAAGTAAGATTGATTTTGAACTAGTCTAGACCCAACAGTTAGTATTAGGTTAATATTTTGTGATGTTCTTTACCAGATACTTATGCTCTCACCTTTCTCCTGTTTTGAGTGATATAAGAGTAATGAACTTGGAACTATCAAATTCAGAATAATTATTGTGTACAGACCTAACAGTCAGTATTAGGTTAATATTTTGTAATGTTCTTTACCAGATACTTATGCTCTCACCTTTCTCATGTTTTGAGTGATATGCTATTAGATATTCGAACCCGTGACTTCCGGATTACCAGGCAAGTAAGATTGATTTTGAACTAGTCTAGACCTAACAGTCAGTATTAGGGTAATATTTTGTAATGTTCTTTACCAGATACTTATGCTCTCACCTTTCTCCTGTTTTGAGTGATATATATAAGAGTAATGAACTTGGAACTATCAAATTCAGAATAATTATTGTGTACACATTAATCAAGTTGGTAGGTACAAGTACCTACATTCTACTTTCTTACTTATGTAAAAAAAAGTATCTTCTAACATAATTACTGGGTCGAGTACTTTGTACTGTACTGTCAGCTAGATAGGCACTGAAGATACATATTAGGGACCGTTTTGGATGTTTTTGAGTGCGCCAATGCACTTTTTGGGTACTTTTACATCGGAATAGGAATCTATCTCGAAAAAAATTGTCATTTGGTTGTGCCCCATTATTGGGTCAAGTTTGGCAATGTCCCATGAGTATTTTACTTATGTAAAAAAGTATCTTCTAACATAATTACTGGGTCGAGTACTTTGTACTGTACTGTACTGTCAGCTAGATAGGCACTGAAGATACATATGTACCTCAATTAGGAGTATAAACTATAAAGTAGGTACGTTCCAATAATTATTGGGTCAAGTTTGGCAATGTCCCATGAGTATCAACTTGTTAAATATTGGCCATTAGCTGTAGTATTAGGTTTCCTACCCCTACAATAACTTTGTGTCATTTTACAATCCAGCTTCAACCCTTAGTAAGCAGAGAGGAAAATCATGGTCTAAAAATAAAATACGAGTATCATTGCAACATTTATTAGGACCAGTGCTTGTATGCTATGTAGAAGGTCCTGGGTTCGATTCTCACAGTCGTCAAAAATTTGATTCAAAATATTTCAATGGGTTACTTTCTAATGCTTGCGTGTTAATTTACTTGTTACCTAATAGGTTAGGATTGCGTCTCTTCTCGCCTATCTGATGAGTTACCTAGGTACAAACTTTCAATTGTATCTAATAGGTTTGGTGCTTTCCAATGATATTTATTATTGTGATTTTGTTGTTGTAGCGGCTTTAGCTTTCGCCGAATGGTGTTGGCAGGGTAAAGAAAAGATATCTTTTTGTATCTGCCATACACCGGGGTGATGGTCTCTGGCCATGTTTTGGCTCGTCCTGAACCGCAGTCAACCATCGTGAGGACTTGTGCTTATTCTTTAAAAGCAGGGAGAACCCTTTGAAACCGCCACTCCTGAACCGCAGTCAACCATCGTGAGGACTTGTGCTTATTCTTTAAAAGCAGGGAGAACCCTTTGAAACTGCCAGCTAGCTAGGCTAGGCTAGGCTAGGCTTATTATTGTGATCTTGGTTTTTACTGTAGACAATCTTTCTTACTATAATCTAGTCATATTTTACTAGATGAAACTTTGACGCAACTCGTGTCTTTTTATGTACACCGCCTAGCAACCATTTTTCCCCTTGGAATATGAGGATTGTACATTTTTGGAATCCTGATCCAATTCATTTCAATTTTTTTGCTTCTCCTAGAAAGTTTGCAAAATGTTTGTTGATTGGTGTTGTTTCTAATGTGAAATGAAAGTTGAAGCTAGTGAATAGTGACTTTGAGTTTCAAAGTTTCATACTAAATCTAGGCGCACGGCATTGCGCCAGGCCAAGTTCCGGCCTGAGCACGCCAGTGTGTATATTACACGAAACATTTCGACGCATTTTTACCCCTATCTTAACTCCGTCAATTTTCAATGTAATCTCACGAAATTTGGACCATATGTTAACCTATACTTCCTTATTATACCTGCGAAATTCCGAAGTTCTAGCTTTACCGGAAGGGGTAGAAAAAACGGTTTGAAAATCGCTTATTTTATGAAATTTGGCAGGATGGTAAGTCTTGATGAGTAAGTAAAGGGAAAAATCTGAAAATCGGCAAAAGTTGCACTGGGCGGCGCCCACGGGCCGGTAATCTCGCGCTACTCCGCGGTAATATCACGCTACTCCGCGGTAATATCACGCTACTCCGCGGTAATATCGCGCTACTCCGCGGTAATATCACGCTACTCCGCGGTAATATCACGCCAGATATCGAAAAAGTTATGAGAGTAGACCCCCCCAAAACCATACCTAAAACCCCCCAATTAGTAATTTTTATGAACATCGGAACAACGTTTAGCGGTATTTTCCTGTATTTTTACAGTTAACAGTACTAGCGGTTTTAATTACTAAACTACTAAAGGCTTAGTTAGGTACCTATCAAAATGATATTTCACCAACAACAATTACAGAACAACAACAACAATTACACAACAACAACAATTACACAACAACAACTACACCAACAACAACAACAACTACACCAACAACAACAACAACAACAACAACAACAACAACAACAACAACAACTACAAAACAACAAAAACATCAACAACAGCTCACGGAAAATTTTCAAAAGCTAATGATGGCAGATCGAGTCTTGCAATGTGCCAGACAGATACTGGTTGAATGTAAGGATGTACATCTCTCCAGTCAGGTAAGTGACATACAACATTCGTTACTTCCAGTGTTTCTAGGCGCGGTAGTTTTGCGGTAACAATGCCGTAGCACAAACTCCGCGGTAATATCGCGCTACTCCGCGGTAATATCGCGCTACTCCGCGGTAATATCACGCTACTCCGCGGTAATATCGCGCTACTCCTGTGCGGTAATATCGCGCTACTCCTGTGCGGTAATATCGCGGGACGGGCCTAAGGCAAGATGTTTTTATACTTTCTCTGCCTTCATTTTTCAGATGATAATCAAATGGGTTAAGGAGCAACTGTCTATACGAGTGAACAAAATCAGTTCCCTATCTCAACTGGAAGATGAGTGGATGTCAACATTTTGTTGATTGGTGTTGTTTCTAATGTGAAATGAAAGTTGAAGCTAGTGAATAGTGACTTTGAGTTTCATACTAAATAGGTATTATTCTAATATATTTGTTTCAATCCCATGATGTTCGAATAAAAATGTTTCTCGTCATGTATGATCTGGGCTCATTCGTGAAAAGTGATGGAACATCACATCACATCCCTTTCAGGTGTGCGGTAATATCGCGCTACTCCTGTGCGGTAATATCGCGGGACGGGCCTAAGGCAAGATGTTTTTATACTTTCTCTTCCTTCATTTTTCAGATGATAATCAAATGGGTTAAGGAGCAATTATCTATACGAGTGAACAAAATCAGTTCCCTATCTCAACTGGAAGATGAGTGGATGTCAACAATGTTTCAATCCCATGATGTTCGAATAAAAATGTTTCTCGTCATGTATGATCTGGGCTCATTCGTGAAAAGTGATGGAACATCACATCCTTAATGTTCAAGTGTTGTTTACTAAGATACCAAGTTAAGTATTTTCTTGTCATAAATAGTTTTGTCTTTAGCCACAGTAACTGGCGTGGCGATATCTAAAAGGCAAGACTTTATGGTGATTTTTGCCTCTGTAGGTTCAAGTTTTTAATTCATCTTTTGTAAATTGTATTTTATCTTCATACAAATAGTTACCAAAAACCCCTTTCCTTTTTGTATTCAAATAGCTTTCATTTTAGCCCTTTCTCTTTTTTTATATATATAATTAATAGCAACTTATTTTGCAAATAAATCAAGTAATTGATTAAAAAATATTTACTGTCCTACTTTTACTCTTTTTCGTGCTTCTTTAGCATCGTCACTCTAATTTTTTTTTTATCTAAAATCGCATGAATAGCTTCGCACATTACGACTAGTGTTATAACATTCAATATTCCCTTCGGACTATCGTAAACAAATTATGTCAAAACTCAAAAGCTCATAGCATCGCAATATACGACTATAGGACTTTCTGTATTTCCTCGTATGCTGACATATATGAAATGCTTGGTTCATAATGACACTTGGGAAGTTCTAGAGTTAATGATACCTATTCCTAATATGAGTGTCCCTTTGAACTACTTTAATAAGGACGTTTCTTACAATATCCATGTTACAATAGATCCAGTGTTCAGGGTGTCGGGAAAATTTCGACTAAAATTTTCCATTTCGTTCTGAGAAAGTTACGTTGCTTGATTTTTTTTGTTATATAATTTTATTTTCGTTATTATTTATTGTATTATTTTTTGGCCTAATTTCATTCAAATCGGACTGACTGTTTAAATACAGTTTTTTTTAGTTAAACAGTTTTTTTTTTTTTTTTTTTACCGCCTATTTTTAGTCAGGCTACTCGTTGAAATTTCGTGCCCATCTCTCCTCTCCCCTCTCACTCACTATACGAACCCTCTCTGTTCCCCAACAGTGTTGGTCTGCTGCATGCAAACATCTAATTTAAAACATAAATTTCACAACCCAAAATATTGGTTTTACATTTTTCATAAACTCTTTTGGAAGTACTTACTCATTATTCTCGTAACTATCGAGAAGTTAAGTTTTAAAACAAGGAATATTAAAATATTATTTCCCTTTCCTTAACGGAAATCTAATAGATATTTAAAGACTATAGATACCTACCTATCTATTGTAAACGTCACGTCATAATTATTGTCCAAGCTCAAGTTAATTTATTAGCCTTTTATCTTCCGATTTAATAATGATAGGGCTAATAATTACCTTGCTATTAGCGAAAAGTTAGCAACTTTGTACATAATTATCCACAAAAATGTACCTAATTATGTTCAACGTAGGTAGTATAGATTTCAGATACAATAAAACACGCGTATGCCATGGAAAAGTAATTTATATACAATGGCCCAATTCAACTTTTAATTTGTTCAACCTTAAAAGTTTTTAATTAATTACCTGGAAAGCTTGCATATCTAGAGGTAGATATCCCAAACCCACGAGCAATGAAAACGGCTCATTTAGCGCTAACAGTTTGTCGTGTATCGTGTTTGATGGCTTCCCAAGAAATTATGAAAATGATACCAAGAAAAACAAATTGAAAAGAATTTTAATGAAAATGCTTGATAAATCTGTACAGTGGTGGTGTGGTGATGATATAGTTAACCCGAAGTGTGATTTTTATTATTGTTAGAAATTCATAGATCCAGATACCAAAGAAAAGTGAAAATAAATTAGAATTTAGAATTAAAAGTTTGTAAAATTAAAATTTAGAATTAAAAGTTTGTATAACAAATTTAAAAAAGATAATTTTGCACACAATGTATAACAAATTAACCCTCTCCGTGAAGTTCTCAAACTTGTTCTTCTGTTTGAAAATGTTCGGTCTGATGCATGTTAACATGAACTCTGACACGAAGTCTGACAAGTCCTCTATATTGTGGATGTTGTACTCCTATCTACTCATAGCAATCACCATCGCAGCCACCGTGTTCACGTTTCTTAACATAGAAGTCAACTTCTTCAACATTAAGAACAAAACTATCGAGCATAAGTTCATCATAGTGTTTGTCACGTTGATTATATTCCATATTACAGACACTGTGTTTGTTGTGGCCTCCATGTTCTTCTCCATGAAAGTAAGTACGTTTTCTTTCCTTTTTTTATCTTTGTTTATTACCCTTTTTAATTACCTTAAGAGCTTTTCTATACCATCTTACAGTATTTGGTGAAATAGTACCCGGCTTTTTTGGTCCAAGTAAAGAGTGGTCCCTGGCATTACCTATGCTTTATTCACTTTTTCTCTGGGATTTCATCTGTTGTACTGTTCTCATCTGATATAATCCTCCTTGTGTTTTCCAGAGCAATGCTCAGAAGATCCTGCTCAACCTGTTTGCCACACTAGATCACATCCATTGCAAACTGACTCGACTCAAACGATTCCAAATTCAGACTAATCTCCACTTCTTCTCTGGGATTTCATCTGTTGTACTGTTCTCATCTGATATAATCCTCCTTGTGTTTTCCAGAGCAATGCTCAGAAGATCCTACTCAACCTGTTTGCCACACTAGATCACATCCATTGCAAACTGACTCGACTCAAACGATTCCAAATTCAGACTAATCTGGCCATGAAATTCTTGCCCATCATGCTTCATCTCGTGATAAGACTGTTCTTTGATACGCTCACGTTCTGTGCAGATCAAGATCAAGCCTTTATCAAGAGCAAACTCTTCTACTTCGCATTCGAGGTAAAGTTTAGATTCTCTAACTAGTTGGTAAGTTCTTAACGGATGGTAAAGTTGAACAACGTGGCTGGTTGGTATCTGGATGGAGCTTGAAGAGCCAACCAACTTCCGAAGTAAATGGGACTTTGAAATGTTAGATGGGACTTCTGGTTCTAAGCTGACAGTGATTCTCTAACTAGTTGGTAAGTTCTTAACGGATGGTAAAGTTGAACAACGTGCATGGTTGGTATCTGGATGGAGCTTGAAGAGCCAACTAACTTCCGAAGTAAATGGGACTTTTAAATGTAAGATGGGACTTCGGTTCTAAGCTGACAGTCTAAACTTCTAAAGATACCTCCACTTTTATTTGTTCTCAGGTTGTTGTCTATTTCACTTACATTACAATGCTCCTACATGATTTGTTTCTGGTCACATTGCTTCATATAATCAAAACTTACTTCAGTGTTATTTGTGACGTGATATTGGATTTATCAAAGGAAACATCAGGAGGACCTCCTCTATTGACATCAGGTGTGGGGCAGGAGAAATGTCCGGTGTTTTATCTGCAGGAGATGGGTAAGATTTAGCTTTCAAAAAACTTACCCCCCATCCTCAGGTATACAGTCTCATGTCAACTCTAATGCCCTATAAATTAGCAGAAAGTGTCTTGAACATAACTGGGGTAACACATGGTGCTGGTTATGTCGGGATGAACTCAGCCTCGTGAGGAGAATCAAGGAAGTGGTCAACATATCTGCATAAGCCTGGGGTGATCCCCCTTCCCATGAACAACTCTGAGGCTTAGATGTAGGCCCAGGTATACAGTCTCATGTCAACTCTAATGCCCTATAAATTAGCAGAAAGTGTCTTGAACATAACTGGGGTAACACATGGTGCTGGATATGTCGGGATGAACTCAGCCTCGTGAGGAGAATTAAGGAAGTGGTCAACATATCTGCATAAGCCTGGGGTGATCCCCCTTCCCATGAACAACTCTGAGGCTTAGATGTAGACAAGTAAGTTTGATTTTGAACTAGTCTAGACCTAACAGTCAGTATTAGGTTAATATTTTGTAATGTTCTTTACCAGATACTTATGCTCCCACCTTTCTCCTGTTTTGAATGATATAAGAGTAATGAACTTGGAACTATCAAATTCAGAATAATTATTGTGTACACATTAATCAAGTTAGTAGGTACAAGTACCTACATTCAACTTTCTTACTTATGTAAAAAAAAAGTATCTTCTAACTTCTAACATAATTACTGGGTCGAGTACTTTGTACTGTACTGTCAGCTAGATTGGCACTGAAGATACATATGTACCTCAATTAGGAGTTTAAACTATAAAGTAGGTACGTTCCAATAATTATTGGGTCAAGTTTGGCAATGTCCCATGAGTATTAACTTGTTAAATATTGGCCATTAGCTGTAATATTAGGTTTCCTACCCCTACAATAACTTTGTGTCATTTTACAATCCAACTTCAACCCTTAGTAAACAGAGAGGAAAATCATGGTCTAAAAATAAAATACGAGTATCATTGCAACATTTATTAGGACCAGTGCTTGTATGCTATGTAGAAGGTCCTGGGTTCGATTCTCACAGTCGTTAAAAATTTGATTCAAAAAATTTCAATGGGTTACTTTCTAATGCTTGCGTGTTAATTTACTTACTACCTAATAGGTTAGGATTGTGTCTCTTCTCGCCCATCTGATGAGTTACCTAGGTACAAACTTTGAATTGTATCTAATAGGTTTGGTGCTTTCCAATGATATTTATTATTGTGATGTTGTTGTTGTAGCGGCTTTAGCTTTCGCCGAATGGTGTTGGCAGGGTAAAGAAAAGATATCTTTTTGTATCTGCCATACACTGGGGTGATGGTCTCTGGCCATGTATAGTTGGCTCCTGAACCGCAGTCAACCATCGTGAGGACTTGTGCTTATTCCTTGAAAGCAGAGAGAACCCTTTAAAACCGCTTGGCAAACAGCCCCAAATGATGGGTTAAGCTAATACGAATCTACTAATATTCCAGGCGATCAGTACAAGTGGTTCAGTGATGCACATCGTGTACATTGTATTAATCCTGCTCCCTCCTCCACCAGCACCGTCCTGTCCACACTATCACAGATACTCAATACTCATCATACCTGTGTGGCTGCATGCAGACGCGTCAACAAAATGTTCAACACGTTCATATTATCCTCTGTCATCGTCTCATTCGTGGGTATTACGCTTGGATGTTTCATCACATCCCTCTTCGTTATACTTCTACTCAAAGGATTCGTAACATATAGTGAGGCTGGAGCACCTATCGGTCTCTCACTAGTACACAACTCTACTCTTCTGTTCTTTCTATTCCGGATGGTGGAATGTCTGTCATCGTCTCATTCGTGGGTATTACGCTTGGATGTTTCATCACATCCCTCTTCGTTATACTTCTACTCAAAGGATTCGTAACATACAGTGAGGCTGGAGCACCTATCGGTCTCTCACTAGTACACAACTCTACTCTTTTGTTCTTTCTATTCCGGATGGTGGAATGCTGTCATGACACAAAGGAGGAGGCAGATCGAGTCTTGCAATGTGCCAGACAGATACTGGTTGAATGTAAGGATGTACATCTCTCCAGTCAGGTAAGTGACATATAACATTCGTTACTTCCAGTGTTTCTAGGCGCGGCAGTTTTGCGGTAACAATGCCGTAGCACAAACATTTGCTACTTCTAGCACTCTCTGACTTACAGTTGAGAAGTTGCGGGTTCGATACTCCCCTGTGAGCGGTAACAATGCCGTAGCACAAACACATTCGCGTCAGTGTTTGTGATAATCATAATGCAGTGCGTAGATAAGTTCGCACTTAGAACCGACATAAAACATACAGAACGTACTATAGGCAGTCAAATATCGGCATCAATTTTTATCAAGTACTAATTACGGATTCTTGTATTGTGTTTTGGTTCACCAGATGCGACAGTTAACAGAACTCATTAGTCATGAAGAGTTAACGTTCACTGCCTCCGAATATTTCCCTGTGGATTATAACATGTACCTTAACGTAAGTAACAACTAAACTTCCCTAGTCAATATTGTCCTCACGAGGCTGAGTGCACCCCGAAACAGCTAAGCAAACCGTCTTGACAAAATTAAACAAGTAGCCACTTCAAGTAGGTAAAAAACAAATTTATTGTTTAATATATCAAAGACAGAAAACGTGAAAATTGGAAAATGATAAAATGCGAATGGTGGGAATTTAAAAAGCGTACACCTACACAGTACACAGTGATACCTATAAAGGCATTTGAGCTCAAACTTTTACTCCTGTTTAATTAATTATTTATTAGGGCGCATGGCAAGGTTTATTTCATTGCTATTTTAGTATTGTGAAGGAAAAGCGTTCAGAACTGTGAAATTATACATAATTATGAGGTATGTGATATTAAAATTAGAAAATACCACAGTCACTCAGATCCAGCCAGGATCCCTTTAGCTCCCCACGAGACTGAGGACACCTCGAAATAGACGCAAAACACGTGTTGTCCCAGTCGGTCATCTGTCCAGATATCAACCACGCACAACGTTTCCTAACTTCAGTGATCTGTCGGGGACCCCGAAACAGCTAAGCAAACCGTCTTGACAAAATTAAACAAGTAGCCACTTCAAGTAGGTAAAAAACAAATTTATTGTTTAATATAACAAGGACAGAAAACGTGAAAATTGGAAAATGATAAAATGCGAACAATGGTGGGAATTTAAAAAGCGTACACCTACACAGTACACAGTGATACCTATAAAGGCATTTGAGCTCAAACTTTTACTCCTGTTTAATTAATTATTTATTATGCAGCTATTATTAGGGCGCAAGGCGAGGTTTATTTCATTGCTATTGTAGTATTGTGAAGGAAAAGCGTTCAGAACTGTGAAATTATACATAATTATGAGGTATGTGATATTAAAATTAGAAAATACCACAGTCACTCAGATCCAACCAGGATCCCTTTAGCTCCCCACGAGACTGAGCACACCTCGAATTCTCGAAATAGACGCAAAACAAGTGTTGTCCCAGTCGGTCATCTGTCCAGATATCAACCACGCACAACGTTTCCTAACTTCAGTGATCTGTCGGGAACTGGTGCATTGAACGTGCTATTGTGCCGGTTGATAAAATAATAATATTGTTGGTTTGGTTTCAGGTAATAGGAACTGTAGTAACATACTGGATTATACTCATACAACTACAAGTTATTCTACTCAAGTTATGATCTGGGTAACATTGTAACTGGATTTACATGCGCACATTTTTTTGGTACCTAACTCCTAACTGACCTAACTGTTATCTAATATGTTGATATAGGCCGGGCGGTGCTGCGAACTCTTGACGTTCTACAAGTTATTCTACTCAAGTTATGATCTGGGTAACATTGTAACTGGATTTACATGCGCACATTTTTTTGGTACCTAACTCCTAACTGTTATCTAATATGTTGATATAGGCCGGGCGGTGCTGCGAACTCTTGACGTTCGCGCGCCTCCCGGCGCGCTTGATATAAAAATGATTATTTGTTTGTTTGTGTTTGTTCGAACTTTATGCCTGGCCAAACCGCTCATATAATTATGAGGTATGTGATATTAAAATTAGAAAATACCACAGTCACTCAGATCCAGCCAGGATCCCTTTAGCTCCCCACGAGACTGAGCCTCAATGTGTGTATTACTCTTACCTGAGCGCCCATAGCTACAGCAGCATAACACACATGTACACCATTCTCATGTCCCGAATATCCAATAAGGATGTCAGGATAGCGAGATCTCAATGTGTGTATTACTCTTACCTGAGCGCCCATAGCTACAGCAGCATAACACACATGTACACCATTCTCATGTCCCGAATATCCAATAAGGATGTCAGGATAGCGAGATCTCAATGTGTGTATTACTCTTACCTGAGCGCCCATAGCTACAGCAGCATAACACACATGTACACCATTCTCATGTCCCGAATATCCAATAAGGATGTCAGGATAGCGAGATCTCAATGTGTGTATTACTCTTACCTGAGCGCCCATAGCTACAGCAGCATAACACACATGTACACCATTCTCATGTCCCGAATATCCAATAAGGATGTCAGGATAGCGAGATCTCAATGTGTGTATTACTCTTACCTGAGCGCCCATAGCTACAGCAGCATAACACACATGTACACCATTCTCATGTCCCGAATATCCAATAAGGATGTCAGGATAGCGAGATCTCAATGTGTGTATTACTCTTACCTGAGCGCCCATAGCTACAGCAGCATAACACACATGTACACCATTCTCATGTCCCGAATATCCAATAAGGATGTCAGGATAGCGAGATCTCAATGTGTGTATTACTCTTACCTGAGCGCCCATAGCTACAGCAGCATAACACACATGTACACCATTCTCATGTCCCGAATATCCAATAAGGATGTCAGGATAGCGAGATCTCAATGTGTGTATTACTCTTACCTGAGCGCCCATAGCTACAGCAGCATAACACACATGTACACCATTCTCATGTCCCGAATATCCAATAAGGATGTCAGGATAGCGAGATCTCAATGTGTGTATTACTCTTACCTGAGCGCCCATAGCTACAGCAGCATAACACACATGTACACCATTCTCATGTCCCGAATATCCAATAAGGATGTCAGGATAGCGAGATCTCAATGTGTGTATTACTCTTACCTGAGCGCCCATAGCTACAGCAGCATAACACACATGTACACCATTCTCATGTCCCGAATATCCAATAAGGATGTCAGGATAGCGAGATCTCAATGTGTGTATTACTCTTACCTGAGCGCCCATAGCTACAGCAGCATAACACACATGTACACCATTCTCATGTCCCGAATATCCAATAAGGATGTCAGGATAGCGAGATCTCAATGTGTGTATTACTCTTACCTGAGCGCCCATAGCTACAGCAGCATAACACACATGTACACCATTCTCATGTCCCGAATATCCAATAAGGATGTCAGGATAGCGAGATCTCAATGTGTGTATTACTCTTACCTGAGCGCCCATAGCTACAGCAGCATAACACACATGTACACCATTCTCATGTCCCGAATATCCAATAAGGATGTCAGGATAGCGAGATCTCAATGTGTGTATTACTCTTACCTGAGCGCCCATAGCTACAGCAGCATAACACACATGTACACCATTCTCATGTCCCGAATATCCAATAAGGATGTCAGGATAGCGAGATCTCAATGTGTGTATTACTCTTACCTGAGCGCCCATAGCTACAGCAGCATAACACACATGTACACCATTCTCATGTCCCGAATATCCAATAAGGATGTCAGGATAGCGAGATCTCAATGTGTGTATTACTCTTACCTGAGCGCCCATAGCTACAGCAGCATAACACACATGTACACCATTCTCATGTCCCGAATATCCAATAAGGATGTCAGGATAGCGAGATCTCAATGTGTGTATTACTCTTACCTGAGCGCCCATAGCTACAGCAGCATAACACACATGTACACCATTCTCATGTCCCGAATATCCAATAAGGATGTCAGGATAGCGAGATCTCAATGTGTGTATTACTCTTACCTGAGCGCCCATAGCTACAGCAGCATAACACACATGTACACCATTCTCATGTCCCGAATATCCAATAAGGATGTCAGGATAGCGAGAAGAACTCATTAGTCATGAAGAGTTAACGTTCACTGCCTCCGAATATTTCCCTGTGGATTATAACATGTACCTTAACGTAAGTAACAACGGACTGGATTTAAGTTTAAGACGTTAGACTTAGAAATCCTGTCAAAATCAAGCCCCTGGATGTAAGCTTGCGTGCTAACTGGGAATGCTGTAGCACAAACACATTCGCGTCAGTGTTTGTGATAATCATAATGCAGTGCGTAGATAAGTTCGCACTTAGAACCGACATAAAACATACAGAACGTACTATACTGCAGGCTTGTCCAACCCGCGGCCCGCGAGGGCCCGCTTAAAAAAAAATGAACAAAAATCACACCTTCTACGTTTGTGTACCGAAGACGTGAATGTCGATATTCACGCACTTGTGTCAAGGATAGCGAGATCTCAATGTGTGTATTACTCTTACCTGAGCGCCCATAGCTACAGCAGCATAACACACATGTACACCATTCTCATGTCCCGAATATCCAATAAGGATGTCAGGATAGCGAGATCTCAATGTGTGTATTACTCTTACCTGAGCGCCCATAGCTACAGCAGCATAACACACATGTACACCATTCTCATGTCCCGAATATCCAATAAGGATGTCAGGATAGCGAGATCTCAATGTGTGTATTACTCTTACCTGAGCGCCCATAGCTACAGCAGCATAACACACATGTACACCATTCTCATGTCCCGAATATCCAATAAGGATGTCAGGATAGCGAGATCTCAATGTGTGTATTACTCTTACCTGAGCGCCCATAGCTACAGCAGCATAACACACATGTACACCATTCTCATGTCCCGAATATCCAATAAGGATGTCAGGATAGCGAGATCTCAATGTGTGTATTACTCTTACCTGAGCGCCCATAGCTACAGCAGCATAACACACATGTACACCATTCTCATGTCCCGAATATCCAATAAGGATGTCAGGATAGCGAGATCTCAATGTGTGTATTACTCTTACCTGAGCGCCCATAGCTACAGCAGCATAACACACATGTACACCATTCTCATGTCCCGAATATCCAATAAGGATGTCAGGATAGCGAGATCTCAATGTGTGTATTACTCTTACCTGAGCGCCCATAGCTACAGCAGCATAACACACATGTACACCATTCTCATGTCCCGAATATCCAATAAGGATGTCAGGATAGCGAGATCTCAATGTGTGTATTACTCTTACCTGAGCGCCCATAGCTACAGCAGCATAACACACATGTACACCATTCTCATGTCCCGAATATCCAATAAGGATGTCAGGATAGCGAGATCTCAATGTGTGTATTACTCTTACCTGAGCGCCCATAGCTACAGCAGCATAACACACATGTACACCATTCTCATGTCCCGAATATCCAATAAGGATGTCAGGATAGCGAGATCTCAATGTGTGTATTACTCTTACCTGAGCGCCCATAGCTACAGCAGCATAACACACATGTACACCATTCTCATGTCCCGAATATCCAATAAGGATGTCAGGATAGCGAGATCTCAATGTGTGTATTACTCTTACCTGAGCGCCCATAGCTACAGCAGCATAACACACATGTACACCATTCTCATGTCCCGAATATCCAATAAGGATGTCAGGATAGCGAGATCTCAATGTGTGTATTACTCTTACCTGAGCGCCCATAGCTACAGCAGCATAACACACATGTACACCATTCTCATGTCCCGAATATCCAATAAGGATGTCAGGATAGCGAGATCTCAATGTGTGTATTACATTGAGGTTGATATCATGGTATGGGGTAGGATAGGCAGATACACAGTGGAGGATGGATAGGTTAGAATGATATTGCTTTACAGTGGTGTAGATATTATCCACGTGCTCGATACTAGGTAACATTCCTGCGAAATACAAGACAGAACGAGAATACCTCTCATCAGATGGGTGAGAACAAGTAGCAGGTAGGTACAGGACATAATCCTAAATCCCGCCATTTACGATGAGTTTCATCGCATGAAATAATCTCATCAGATCAGCTGATGCGATAAATCTCATCTTGAGTGGCAGGCTCTAGGGGATTGTAGATATCAGAAAAAGGGCCCCCGATGTCCGATCGATCCTAAAATCTAACTAGAAGATATTTGTGTGTCGAACGTGTCTGCCGAGATGTTATCGAAATCAGACGAACATAATTATATGATCGAAACATACATACGTATATTATGCCGGTCATACACGCTCAGACCGCCGCGCCGGTACGTGTGTAACTTGACACCGAGAGGTTTCTCAAATGGTCTGATTGTCTGAAGCTTTTTACTACACACTTTCCGAAGCGACGGTCTATCGATCTTAGACACCTACTTTAGCTCGAATCTCGGATACCTATTTTAATATAAATACGTACGTACCTATACTAAAGGAAAATACCTACACTTTTGTAGGTATACATATTTATATTTCGTGAAAATTGAAAGCAAAATGCTGTGTGCTTTTCACGAGGTCGAGCGGTCGAACTTTCTGTTCCTATCATTTCTCATTACTTGCGCAGCACTCCATTTGAAATAAAATGGGGGAAAAAGTAAAAATTAATAAGCCTATCAAAAAAGCAGATTTTTTTTTTCTGTCGCATTCGCATTTTTATAAAATTCACCCCCTTTGCAGTTTTTCTCGGCTAATTTCCCCCCTTACTTTTTTTATTTTTTGTAAAGATAAATAGAAAGTAAAAAAAAAACCTGAATGGGGAATGAATAATATGGAGTGAGAGTGAGGAAGAGGAGTGAGTGACATAGGGCAACAACGCCGCAGACGCACTACTTCTTGTTTTCGAGGGGAGAGAGTAAATGGAAAAAATATTCAACTCATCAGTGACGGCGCTACATTTCGCCATCTTATTTTAAGCAAGGCCCGTGACGAAAATTTCAACCCGTCCGCACCACGTCGATTAAAACGGATTTACACTTCAAGCTTCCTTTTGCCAGCCTAGTTAGCTTGCAGGTTGTAAGCGCTAGGTCGCGGGTTCGATTCCTGCCCGGGATGGATTTTATCCTGGTCAGATTAGGTTCGTCCTCGGAACGGCCGGCTTTCTCCTATCCTGTCTTCTTTCTCTCTTCGCGTTCGGACGATAAGGCCTTAGCAGTTACAGTCCCCACCATAAAAACTCAAAAAAAAAGAAAAAAGAAGTTTTTTTTTTACTATAACGTTGGAAGTAATAGGTAATAGACCTAGGTACCTAGATGAGATTTTTGACGGCAAAAGTCCTTACAACGTCGCTTCCTGTGATCAAAACAAATAAAATTGATAATCTCGATACCTACACAGTATATTATGTATGTACCTAATTATCAGGAGGAATGAATAAACTTACCTGTTGATATGATCAGAGGTTTCTGCTTAGAAGCTGCATATTTTATGAGGGGTATATTGTTCGAATCTCCAGAACCGATTTTGATAAATGGAACATTCGCTGACAGTAAGAAATCGAAGGAAACCTAAAAAATGGAAAAATTAATGAGAAAAGTTGAGCGTATAATTTTTTCGAACATTTGAGGAGTCGACACTGGTCTCATTTTTTTCTTGTAAAAAAAAAAACTTTTTTATATTGGTAGACATGTCCGATTGATTTTTTTTTTTCCTCAGCTGATTAGTTTTATTTTTATTACGGTTGGTAACCGTGTGCATAAAAAATAAATAAAAATCAAAATGAAGGATTTGTGCAATCTGCAATGTTATTGCATTTTTCCAAATTAAAATTGTGTTCCAAAGATGATTATTTTAAAAGAAACTGTGTAATTTCTTTAAATTATGGTAAAATCAAGGAAACAATGTGATATTTCGTGTATTTGGTGAGTTAAAAGTAAGTACCGTTCATTATACGTTGAGTTTTAAATGCAACATTGTAGAGTGCAGACTCGGCATTCATTACATGGCTTCCAGTTTCTTTGTTGGAGAGAACAGAAAGCTATTCTCTTTTGAAAGTTAACCATCAAAAATTTACTTTGGTGCATTCCGGAGAAAGGAAGTTCGTATGTCATCTGTGTGATCTACGCTTCTCACAGAAGATACATCTGAGTAAACATTACCTTACACATGATGAAATAGAGAAGAAGTTAATACTGGACTGTCATGTATGTGGTAAGAAGTTTTACACCAAGTTCAACTTTAGTCGTCATCTCGAGACACATAATAAGAAGAGAAGTGTTAAGTGTGACATGTGTGACAAGACATTTAAGTTTGAGAACGGGTTCCAACGACATCTGGAAAAAGGAAAATGTAAAGGCAAGACAGCAACTATGAAACGATCTGGAAGTAGAAAGCAAAGAAGAAAGAAGAAGGTGCAAGTAACAAGTGATGACGAGACAAGTGAAGATTCTATGATTGTGAGGAAGCGAAGGAAACAGAAGAAAATGAAAAAGAAGAGAAGGAAGAAGAGGAAGCATGTGACATCAAGTGAGGAGGAAGAGGAGGAGGAGGATTATGATGAAGAAGAAGGAGAGGGAGAGGAATTACCACTGGAAATCAAAGCAGAAGCAGAGGAGAATAATGAGGTGGAGGAAGAGGAGAGGGATGTGAAGAATGTAGCGCATATTAATCCTGACTATAGCGAGAACTTTGACTCGGAAGTAGAAGAGTTGTCTAGTAACAAGAGACTCAAAGTGAAGAGTGAAATGTCTACTGGTGCTCCATTTAGTCATGCACAGTTCAGTGAGGCTCCAGCACCACATGCTATATCAGAAGCATACAATGAGGATCAATATATTGTACCTAACATCATACAGACACAACAGTTCACTATGGGGCAGCAATTCCCTGCACAAGTAGAACCATTCTCATCTAATCCAAACTTTAGTGAGCAACATGCTGCTTTATCTACAGATTGGACAGCTTAAACTAGCAGATGTTAACACGGAGTATTCTGTTTATCAGATGACAATTCGTTTTTCAACAATCAAACCTTCACATGTGGCAGTACCTACTGTTATTAGGTAGCAATTAGTATTGTTTTATTTTCTATCTCGAATTGGGATCGAATATGATAAATTGGGATTGATATTTTTGTTCTCAGTCTAGAAAAGCAATAGCATATTAGCATCTAGATTGACCTCGGCCCATGTTTTTAGACCGAGTTAAAACCATTTCATCCTGCCTGATTCTTAGGGTCTTAGCTTTAAATAGTGTTACTTAATTTGTACATCTGGAAATCCGTTGCTTTATTTTGACTTTAGGGCTATAGATTATTTATTGAACTTTGTAGTAGTGTTTTTACCTATTTATTAAAATAAAAATGATTGTACTTAATATTTATTGAATAGTGTAAAGTGTTACTCGCAAGCTTGATATTATTTGGATAGTTGCACAAGTATTCACCAATGTTGGAGGGTATCAGCTTTAGAGTAGGTAGGTAGTGCGCCTGCGCCAATGCAGAGGACTATGATAAAAAGAACCATTTTCCAATGGATATTGGATAACAATTCAGAAAATGGCCTTCTCTCATAAAATTCAATTATGTATTGTCATGTAGATAAGTACCTATTTTTGTAATTGAAGGGTGTTATTCAAGAAGGGTCTTCTTCTCCTTTTCCCGTGTTCAGACGGGGTCGGCGTTTTTCGTCAGTCTCTCAATCAGCCCTGGTGTTATTATACTTGGGCTGACTTTTGGTTTTGGCTACAAATATTTTACGAGTGGATTCACACTCAACATTTGCTGACAAAAAGATACGATCTATTTTACAAATTACAAATACAAAACTTTGTGAATAACTGATATTTCGACATTCTTTTTTGTGGAACTGATTTTGAAATTTATTTGGCATTAGAAAACCCATCTTATCGAAAAAGGCCCTTCTTGAGCAATAGTCTTCAAATCTCAAATGAGAGCCCATGTGTAAACGTCTTGAATGTAATTTAATGTTGTTAATAAGAGATTTTCTTCTATTGGGGGAAATACAAAGGTATTGTCAGATTGTCACTGCATAGGTGTATACTTGGTAAACGTCTTGAATGTAATTTAATGTTGTTAATAAGAGATTTTCTTCTATTGGGGGAAATACAAAGGTATTGTCAGATTGTCACTGCGTAGGTGTATAGGTAATCTATTGCAAACCAGAGAGTAGTACTTGACTTGAAGTATTGGTAAAACGTTCTGAACGTGTCGATTTTTTTACCTGGAGGATTTTGTACGTAGATTATCTTATTATTAATCAGCACAATATGTTCGAAATCATTGATTGTATCATGTCTGTTTAATATTCAAACGTTTATACCGCTTGTACTGCGGCTATTTCGATAATTGTACAAAATTTATTTTATGATGTGGGTAGGGTAGTGTCGATTTTTTTACCTGGAGGATTTTGTACGTAGATTATCTTATTATCAATCAGCACAATATGTTCGAAATCATTTATTGTATTTTGTCTGTTTAATATTCAAACGTTTATACCGCTTGTACTGCGGCTATTTCGATAATTATTGTACAAAATTTATTTTATGAAGTCGGTAGGGTAGGTACCTTATCTTTTGTCTTTAGTAAAGAGCAATACAATATTGATATGTGCGTCTGTAAATACAAAAATAAAACGATTTTTTAAAGCCCAAAACAATGTGATTTTTCTTTCCGTCACGTCATTTAGTAGGTACTAGATATTAAATTTCTTACTCCTCACTAAATTTACGATTTTTTAAAGCCCAAAACAATGTGATTTTTCTTTCCGTCACGTCATTTAGTAGGTACTAGATATTAAATTTCTTACTCCTCACTGAACTCTATACTGACCTGATCCATAGCGGACGCAGTGAACATGATGTCTACTTGATCAGCACACTGCTGAAGCATGACATATTCCTCCTGACTGAATTCTATACTGACCTGATCCATAGCGGACGCAGTGAACATGATGTCTACTTGATCAGCACAGTGCTGAAGCATGACATATTCCTCCTGACTGAATTCTATACTGACCTGATCCATAGCGGACGCAGTGAACATGATGTCTACTTGATCAGCACACTGCTGAAGCATGACATATTCCTCCTGACTGAATTCTATACTGACCTGATCCATAGCGGACGCAGTGAACATGATGTCTACTTGATCAGCACAGTGCTGAAGCATGACATATTCCTCCTGACTGAATTCTATATTGACCTGATCCATAGCGGACGCAGTGAACATGATGTCTACTTGATCAGCACAGTGCTGAAGCATGACATATTCCTCCTGACTGAATTCTATACTGACCTGATCCATAGCGGACGCAGTGAACATGATGTCTACTTGATCAGCACACTGCTGAAGCATGACATATTCCTCCTGACTGAATTCTAGATGCTGCTTGTGTTGGCCGTATGTGTTAGCCCAGGCGTGAGGGGAGAGATAAGGTCTGTCTAGTGCAGACTGAGTGAACTTGGTAGATAGACAAGATTTCTGAAACTTGACACAGTCAGCGCCACATTCCTGTGAGGGAAATCGGAATTATGTACATAACTAGTAATTAGTAATTCAGAAAACTGTAGAATTCACTCGAGAAAAGGGCCCTCTAAGGTCCAATCAAGCCCAAAATTCAATTTCCTTTGTGTTCAACATACCAAAATTTTCTAAAAATCGGGCGACCCGTACGGGAGTTATTTTGGAACAAACAAACAAACAGACGGGCAGTACACACAAATTAATTGCTAAATCGTCGAGTTAAAACTTGGGATTTACTTCGTTCATTCAAACTTCCACGCAACTTGATCATTGTCTCGAACTGAAGTCCACACAGCTGACATTGATAATCCTTGACATTATTGTGAACATTCAAATGATAACGTAGTAGATATTTCTTCTGGAATCTCAGGTGACATATTTCACATTCGAACTTTCTGTCCTGACTATGCAAGGCCATGTGTCTGTTGTAAGTCTTGAGCTTGGTGAAGGGAGGACCATTACACACTGAACAGATGTACACCTCCTCCTCAAAGAATGTAAACTTCTCCGACTCGGACACAGGACAACAGTTCTTACAATACTTTTCCAAGTACTTGTTGGAAAACTCCTTCGTACTTCGGTGGAAATTCTTGTAGCAATGTTCACATTGGAAGAGGAATTTCTCTCGTTTGATTCGTTCCCTGGGAGGTTCATTACTATCCCGACGTCGCCGTGTGCGTGTTGCTTCATGGAAACACAACTTCTTCTTAATATGAGTCTTCATGAGGTACTTCTCTTTGAATTCTTTATTGCAGAAGAAACATGTGTAGATGGGCCGATTTGTTGAATGAGTAAGCATATGACGTTTGCAATGGTCGGATCGATTGAATGACTTGGTACACAAGTTACACTTGTACATTCTCTGATCCACATGGGACTTGGCATGGTTTGTCAGATGACTCTTCTGTCTGAATGATTTGTGGCAGATCTCACATGTGTAGGGACGTTCATTGTTATGGATGGCCATGTGTCGCTGAAGAGAACCTTGCTGTGTAAAGTTCTTGAAGCAGAGTTGACATTGGAAAGCTTTGATGCCTGTATGTGTGGTCATATGTTGAATGAGTGTTTGTTTCTGTGCAAATCTCCTATGACAGGTTTGACACTCATGTGGCATATTATTCTGAGGGGGAGGGGGTGGGGGTACAGGATTGTGTTGCACATGGATAGGCTCAGGTTTGGGCTGTTTCATGAGAGGGTTCAACTCTTGCAATACATATTCCTGATGATTGTAATGGGAGAACATATTCATGGCTTGACTCATGGCTGAGTTCATGGCAGCCGAGTTCATGTTAGATAGAGTGTATGCCATGATGACTAGGAGATGGTAACTATCTAATCATTTGACTTCTCTCTTTCTTACCCACTCTGTAACATACAAATCATTATTCTTAAGTTACAACCTGTTGAATAGGAAACAGAGTACACAACACTCTGGACACTAAAGGATTGGCTTAGGAAACACATGAGCTTTGAAAGAAAAAAAAAATGAATGTCTATTAGGCACCTACTTAGCTGTTTATGCACAGGGTGTTCCAGAAACATTTTATACCTACAAGGTGTATCACGCAACTTGATCATTGTCTCGAACTGAAGTCCACACAGCTGACATTGATAATCCTTGACATTATTGTGAACATTCAAATGATAACGGAGATCTGGTCATCTGTGGTTTGATTCAGGTGATTCGTAGGGGTGTTGGTAGGCAATATTGTGGGTGCCTGTCTCACGGACACAGAAATTAAGTATGTCTCTGTACTTGTGTTGAAGTCAAAGGATGTAGGTAATATTTTCTTTTGATCTGACATGAATGTTTCTCATTTGATCATACTCATATTATCTCTAGGTCTATTTATCACTCAATGTGACTTCAGTGCAAATGCAGAGAGGGAAAATGTCAAAAAAATTAAAATGGGACTGTAGATCTGGAGAAGATCTGGTCATCTGTGGTTTGATTCAGGTGATTCGTAGGGGTGTTGGTAGGCAATATTGTGGGTGCCTGTCTCACGGACACAGAAATCTGTACTTGTGTTGAAGTCAAAGGATGTAGGTAATATTTCCTTTTGATCTAGGTAGGTAGGTAGGATTTTTTTATTTTATTGTTCAGATCAATTCAATCTCGATCTGACATGAATGTTTCTCATTTGATCATACTCATATTATCTCTGGGTCTATTTATCACTCAATGTGACTTCAGTGCAAATGCAGAGGGGGAAAATGTCCAAAGAATTTAAAATGAGGCAATATTGTGGGTGCCTGTCTCACAGACACAGAAATTACGTATGTCTCTGTACTTGTGTTGAAGTCAAAGGATGTAGGTAATATTCCCTTTTGATCTGACATGAATGTTTCTCATTTGATCATACTCATATTATCTCTGGGTCTATTTATCACTCAATGTGACGTCAGTGCAAATGCAGAGAGGGAAAATGTCAAAAGAATTTAAAATAGTAGATAGGTATCTACACTATCTACAAAGTAATATCCCTGAATGAACCCATGGGTCTATTGTCTCATGTGAGTTGGTTTCAAATAGGTCCTTTTTTTTGTTCTGAAACCTACATTGAGATCTGGTCATCTGTGGTTTGATTCAGGTGATTCATAGGGGTGTTGGTAGGCAATATTGTGGGTGCCTGTCTCACAGACACAGAAATTACGTATGTCTCTGTACTTGTGTTGAAGTCAAAGGATGTAGGTAATATTTCCTTTTGATCTGACATGAATGTTTGTCATTTGATCATACTCATATTATCTCTGGGTCTATTTATCACTCAATGTGACTTCAGTGCAAATGCAGAGAGGGAAAATGTCAAAAGAATTTAAAATAGGACTGTAGATCTGGAGGTAAGATAAAATGTTTACACTGTTTGGTCCTGTACACTTGTGGTTGGGTCATCTCAAGGTAAGTATGGGTAAACCAGGCATCTGCCCAAATTTGGGACTCACAATAGCCATCCCAGATTATCTTGAAGCAATGAAAATATCAGCTTTGATGATGATTTTCTAAAAAGAAAAATGTCCATTGCACATTTCTTTTTTTATATATATATTCAGAAGAATCTAGATTCTAGAAGATAGGGGTTTCCAAAGAGAGAGTAGAGAAAATAGAAAGAATGACTATTCCTTTCATTCTCTTTGCTCCGTTTCTTATACTCCTCGTATTGTTTGTTATATTCTTCGTCTGTGATCGGCTCGGCTCGTACATCCTCGTCTCCATCATCTTCAATACGGGCGAGTTTCTTCAGGGCAGGAGGTACAATATAGTCCGGTACGTCAGCGAGATGAGATTGTATACGCACCGTGTATAACGCCTTGTCATGACGCAATGTCTCCAGATCTGTCGGGTTGTCTTCGAAATAGTTCTGGGGAATACGAGAATTGTTAGATGGATAAATTTCTATATGTGTAGGTAATCAGAAAGAGATTTTTTTCCAAGAGGATTGATGAAATTTAAACTCAACGATGAGACGATAAGATGAGACTTCATCTTATCGTCTTGAAATCGAAGGCCTTGTCATGACGCAATGTCTCCAGATCTGTCGGGTTGTCTTCGAAATAGTTCTGGGGAATACGAGAATTGTTAGATGGATAAATTTTTTAAATGTGTAGGTGATCAGAAAGAGATTTTTTTTCCAAGAGGATTGATGAAAATTAAACTCAACGATGAGACGATAAGATGAGACTTAGACTTCATCTTATCGTCTTGAAATCGAAGAGAAGGAGGACAGGATAGAAGAAAGCCAACAGTTCCAATGAAAAACAAAAACCTCATCCTCATATAGTTTGTCCCGGGCGGAATTGAAACCGCGACCTCGCGCTTACAAGGTGGACACAGCGAAGGAAACAGAAGAAAATGAAAAAGAAGAGAAGGAAGAAGAGGAAGCATGTGACATCAAGTGAGGAGGAAAGGTGGACGCTAACTATTCATTGATCGAACAACCAAGTTATCAAATCAATTACTTGTATTCTAATTTCTAATGCATAGCTCTGTATGTTTGTAACCGTAACAGGTGGACGCTAACTATTCATTGATCGAACAACCAAGTTATCAAATCAATTACTTGTATTCTAATTTCTAATGCATAGCTCTGTATGTCTGTAACCACTGTAACCGTAAAAATGTTCCTTCATCTGTTTTTCTAAGTAAGTATACATTTTCTTTCTTGTTCAATACGTGCGTATAAGTCAGTGATCCGTTTTGGAACTGGTGTATTCAACATGGAGTTGGTTTTCTTTGACATAGCGAAATAGAGATTTACCACTCGACCTATCGGACTCTTTATTATTATGTCTTAGGTAAGTACCAAGTAGTAATAATTAAATAAATGAAACTCACTTGATAATGAAATCGTCTTCATGTAGGACACTTCTCCACGCATCCTTGGCTCTGTATTCGAATCCCTTCACTTCATCCAGATTGAACTGGTATGGTCTGCAATTAGAAAAGGTACCACAAACATGAGGGAAAAGCTGGTCCATTTTTTTCAGAGAGAATCAGAGAATACATTCATTCCCATTAAGTTGTCATATCACAGGTTTTGATGTTTCGCCTTTTCACTAGAATTTTAACCCTCACTTCAAGAAGCTGATGACCATCTGATCACCAACCATACACAACATCGCTTAACTTCAGTGATCTGTTTTGGAACTGGTGTATTCAACATGGAGTTAGTTTTCTTTGACATAGCGAAATAGAGATTTACCACTCGACCTATCGTACTCTTTATTATGTCTTAGGTAAGTAAGTACCAAGTAGTAAAAATTAAATAAATGAAACTCACTTGATAATGAAATCGTCTTCATGTAGATTTGTCATCAAATATTCATTCACATCATTCATGAGATCTTGTTCTCTCAGACTAACAAATGACAAAGCCGTACCCTGGAATCAAAACCAAACTGAGTTAAAGTAATCCTGGGCTCCTGTTGTCTAATTCATAAACTTGCTCTTACCCTCACCAAGAGAAGTGATATTCGTGGTTATAATACGAAATACAAGAACAACATTGTTAATAGTTCGAACAAAATCATGGATGGATCTTTTCTCAAATATTCATTCACATCATTCATGAGATCTTGTTCTCTCAGACTAACAAATGACAAAGCCGTACCCTGGAATCAAAACCAAACTGATAATTCATTCACATCATTCATGAGATCTTGTTCTCTCAGACTAACAAATGACAAAGCCGTACCCTGGAATCAAAACCAAACTGAGTTAAACACTTGTATTCCCAAGTAATCCTGGGCTCCTGTTGTCTAATTCATAAAGTTGCTCCTACCCTCACCAAGAGAAGTGATATTCGTGGTTACAATACGAAATACAAGAACAACATTGTTGACAGTTCGAACAAAATCATGGATGGATCTTTTCTTGAGGAGGGTATAAAACATTACAATAAACTTCCGAAGGAGCTAAGATCTCTTGGTCCTGAGCCGTTCAGAAATACCCTGAAGGGCCAGCTCTTAGAAACGGTACCATATTCCTTGCCGAAGGAGCTAAGATCTCTTGGTCCTGAGCCGTTCAGAAATACCCTGAAGGGCCAGCTCTTAGAAACGGTACCATATTCCTTGGGGGAGTTCTGGGGATAACAAGGGAGATCCTCTTCTTTCCTCATTCCTGTGATAACAAGTGCCATAGTCTTTCTACATAGCCTATAATGTTTTTATTTTGATTTCCTTCTCAATGTTCGTACTTAGTCTTTCTACATAAAAGTGTCTTGTGTTTTTATATATTTGGAACTGGTGTATTCAACATGGAGTTGGTTTTCTTTGACATAGCGAAATAGAGATTTACCACTCGACCTATCGTACTCTTTATTATTATGTCTTAGGTAAGTACTAAGTAGTAATAATTGAACAGAGTCAAACCAACACTGGATAATTGAACCAATGAAGTGAGTTCTGACTCGAGGAATTCACATCTTGTTTGTATGTAGTAAGTATCCAATTTCAGACTTTTCATCACAATTCTCCAACGGGTTCGTCCAGGTTGTATAAAAGTTGTCAGAAATGTTCCTTGCATAGAAGAAGTTTTCTCAATTGATTTTGACCCGACCCGACCATCGGACGCCTCATAAGGACTTTTCGTCTAGGGTGAGTTCTGCAGTTCACAAATCACTATTTTTTTTCTCATCATTAAAGAGGAATTCACATCTTGTTTGTATGTAGTAAGTAAAGTATACATTCATAAGTTGGTAATTTCAGACTTTTCATCACAATTCTCCAACGGGTTCGTCCAGGTTGTATAAAATTTGTCAGAAATGTTCCTTGCATGGAAGAAGTTTTCTCAATTGATTTTGACCCGACCCGACCATCGGACGCCTCGTAAGGACCTTTCATCTAGGGTGAGTTCTGCAGTTCACTATATCACTTTTTTTATCATTGATGTTTTACTGACCTGGTTTTTACCCCGGGCTGTTCTTCCTGCTCGATGAATATAACACTGGATATCAAGAGGAAAGTCAAAGTTGATCACATTGGATACGAACTGGAAGTCAATACCGCGCGATACACCAGACTCCTTATCCCTCTTCCTCTTTCTACTGGAAATGAAACACGAAATCATATTCTAGATTTAAATAACTCAGGCACACAGATTAAAGTAGGTAAGTACCTAATTAAAAAACTAAGAGGAAGAATTCAAATTGATGTTTGTATCTTATCCCTCTTCCTCTTCCTACTGGAAATGAAACACGAAATCATATTCTAGATTTAAATAACTCAGGCACACAGATTAAAGTAGGTACCTAATTAAAAAAACAAGAGGAAGAATTCAAATTGATGTTTGTAACTTCTTTGAGACTGAACCAATCAAAAACTTTCACTCGTACTTCAGAGTAGGTACCTACTCAGCTATCTACATACTCAAAATTCTTGACAAGTAAACTGGAGGTTAAGTTAAATCTACAGTTCATTGAACTCCTAGTAAAATAAATTAATATGGTTCCTTACTTGTTGGTGGAATTTATCTGAGGTGTTTCCAGTGCTTTTTCATCGGATGCTATAATCACATCGTATAGACCCTGATTGAATTGATATACAGCATGACATCTTGCCTTGGCAGGAAGTTCACTATTCAGAACACAAGTCGAGATTTTGAACTGCTCCAGGTAAAGTTTCAATCTGGAAATTTTTAGAATACAATTATAAGTGATATGGGAAGACACCTGTTACTTTATAATTAAGTATACAATTTACCACTCTGTTTTTCCATAGGCTTAGCATTTGTCACATCACCTTTAAACATAATATTTATGAGGCTAGCATTTGTACTGGCAAATTAAAACAATGCCAGGAATTGAACCTGAGACCTCTAGAGTACAAACCTCGTGTGACACCCTCTTGGAAACAAAGACAGTAGGAAACAAACATGGAGGTATACTTATATTCATACCTCCATGGAAACAAAGACCTACCGGATTCCACCCCCCCTGTCGCAAATGCGAGTTTTGTTTCCATAGATACTGCCATGGCAACCAAATAGTTGACAGGGTTTAGATTTTTTCACATTCTCAGATTTTGAAATATCGACCTGCCCCAGCTCCACATTTGTAAATTTTATTGCTAAAAATATAAGAAGTTCCTTGTTTTTGAGTTTTGGCATCAAAATCTTAATTCTTTCAACTATAGATCAAACCTCCAATGTATTTCGGACCCCCCCCCCCTCGATAACATTTTGCTGATTTTAATGTCCGGAGTGTAAGTAAGTAATGAAAAGTCAAGTTTAATGCCAATGTAAGTAGTTTTTCACTATTTTGGTTTAATAATCTTACTTGTAACATTGAATTGATACGTTCGGACCCCTAGATCAAACCTCCAATGTATTTTGTGAAAAGTCAAGTTTAATGCCAATGTAAGTAGTTTTTCACTATTTTGGTTTAATAATCATTCTTACTTGTAACACTTGTCCACTGTATTGACAAATATGATGGTTTTCCCTTGCACTAGGTTCAGTTTGAGCAGTGTATACAATATGGTTGCCTTCTCATCTTCCTGTGCTAGAATGTGATAGTGAGCTAGTTGTGATACAGGAGCAATGGCTGGTTCTTCTAGCTTGAGAATCACAGGGTTACGTAGGATGAGGTGTTTCAATGAGAGGACATCCTCAGACAATGTGGCACTGGCCAGGATTGCTTGATACAGCTTGGGTAGAAACCTGCATGAAAATAAAAAAGGAAACTATTTATTTTTTTTCTTCAATTCATTTTACCCCCCTTGACAAAACAAATGACAATGGACCAACCAGGGCTAAGTTTTGTTCTGTTTTTTACTTGGGTCTCATTTCATAGACCTCCTCTAGGTTCAAAAATGATATGCTTCCACCTATATGAGCTGATTTTAGACATGGTCTTATAACTCATGCTACTTAGAAAACCTATCCGATAAAAATTTCAATTCTGAAACTTATTAAAACTCACTTGAGAACTGCTTTCATATCATCTTCATATCCAAATGAAAACACAAGGTCTGCTTCATCAATAATGACAATCTCTAGACTTGATTTCAAATCCAATGTCTTAGCTTTCAAATGTGCCAGGGCTCGAGCAGGTGTTGCTACCACAATGTCAGGCCTCTCAACAAGCAATGGCTCCTGTACTGACACATCAACTTGCTCGGAAATATCAACACACTTCACATCTCTTGAACATTTCATGGTTAATTCTTGTATATTTTTGTGAAGTTGATTACAAAGTTCTTTGCTCGGGGAAAGGACTAATGCTTTGGTTTCTTGTACTTGTGCAGTCTGAAAAATAAAAACACCTGGATATAATCATTGAAATACCTTAAGTCCTTGCTTATAAAAATCTTTTATTATACCTTATAGTTCTTATACTTGCCTAGATTTATGACATTTTCTATATTCATGGTTAATTCTTGTATATTTTTGTGAAGTTGATTACAAAGTTCTTTGCTCGGGGAAAGGACTAATGCTTTGGTTTCTTGTACTTTTGCAGTCTGAAAAATAAAAACACCTGGATATAAACATTGAAACACCTTAAGTCCTTGCTTATAAAAATCTTTTATTGTACCTTAGAGTTCTTATACTTGCCTAGATTTATGACATTTTCTATGCCATTGGTATTACCTGTTTCAAGTTGATGATTTTCTGGATCATGGGAATTGCAAATGCTCCAGTTTTACCCGACCCTGTGCGAGCTCTCACAAGAACATCTTTGTTTTGCAAAATCAGTGGAATAGCTCTTTCTTGAATCAGAGTAGGCTCCAACCAGCCCAGCTTAGCAATGGCCTGTAATGGGATACAGAATAAAGTAAATGTGAAGGGTAATTCAAAGTAGACTTGAATCAGAGTAGGCTCCAACCAGCCCAGCTTAGCAATGGCCTGTAATGGGATACAGAATAAAGTAAATGTGAAGGGTAATTCATAGTAGGTACAGTATGCATCTTTCTTGAATCAGAGTAGGCTCCAACCAGCCCAGCTTAGCAATGGCCTGTAATGGGATACAGAATAAAGTAAATGTGAAGGGTAATAATTCATAGTAGGCTTGAATCAGAGTAGGCTCCAACCAGCCCAGCTTAGCAATGGCCTGTAATGGGATACAGAATAAAGTAAATGTGAAGGGTAATTCATAATAGGTACAGTATATGCTTGTCAGCTTGAAAATTTAGAAATGAGAATGTTATCAAAAATTTATACAAAACCATCAACCACCACAAGGGAAAAAATAGTACAGTATGCTTGTCAGCTTGAAAATTTAGAAATGAGAATGTTATCAAAAATTTATACAAAACCATCAACCACCACAAGGGAAAATAATAATAATAATAATCCTGGGATCAATTTCATTTTCAGCAAGGGTTGGTATTATGGTTGTAGCTATCAACAAGGCTCTGTTGAAGTGCCTTGCCTGTTCAAGTCAACAACAGAAGACTTCATCAGCATGGTTTGTTCCGTAGACTCTGTAGTGGACTGTTTATCCCTCTGAGTTCTACAGTTCCCTGAACAACTGGTTATTCTTATGCATATCCGTTTATTCAGAAATACTCTAATATTTTATTACCTTGAGTATCCTATCATCCAGGCCCATCTCATGGAAATTGAGAATATTACATTCCGACATGATGATGAATATCTCCGTTCTTCAATGATGTTTAGAAAATTCGGAGAATGAACGATTATTTTTGAGTCTTGCACAAAAGGCACATACTGATTCAAAAGACACGAGCAAAACCTTATAGTATAGAAGGATGTAAATTAATATGAATTTAAATTATTTTTTAACCATTTTCCTCCAAAAAATTAAGCAAATTAGCAAAAGCAAATTAAGCAAAGAGCAAAAATGATGTGATAAAAAAGTGAGGTTATAATTATTGTTATTATTTTTTTTCAATCATCAAAAATCATTCGAAAGATCAGAGATGAAGATGATGATTTCAGTGTCAACCTAGTTGATGAGGCAATACCTTCAAGTGAACATTTAGAAAATATGTCCAACAAGAGAAAATCTATGAAGATGATGATTTCAGTGTCAACCTAGTTGATGAGGCAATACCTTCAAGTGAACATTTAGAAAATATGTCCAACAAGAGAAAATCAAGAGATGTAGAATTAGAAACTGTCGAGAATGGGAATAAAAAAACTAGATTTAATTCTTTTGAAAATGACACGAAAATGAGTGCACACACTGAAGCTGTCGAGAATAACACTTTGAGAATGGGAATAAAAAAACTAGATTAAATTCTTTTGAAAATGACACGAAAATGAGTGCACACACTGAAGCTGTCGTGAATAACACTTGTCAACATAATGACATAGGTGATAGATGTGAAGATAAAGGAAACAGTCTACATAGGAGAATGGGAATAAAAAAACTAGATTAAATTCTTTTGAAAATGACACGAAAATGAGTGCACACACTGAAGCTGTCGTGAATAACACTTTTCAACATAATAACATAGGTGATAGATGTGAAGATAAAGGAAACAGTCTACATAATGTCAGTGGACATGTGTATAAAAACACAATGGGGAAATGTAGCTGCGGGTGTACAACTAGACTTATCATAGGATCTCATATCGCTCATGATATTAGACATGAACTATTGCAAACATTTCATTTAACACTAAGCGCTGGTATATCATACAATAAACTATTATCCAAACTAGTGGGTTCACAACACAAACCTAATCAACAAACAGTCATATTCCCCAATGCTGTTCTAGATCTTATGGGAAATATTCATCTTAAAAAAATACCAGGTATTGGTCGTAAAATGTTCGAAAAACTTTCGAATTTAAACATCCCCCGCCAAAAGCTGACCGCTGCCTCGGTCCAGCTAAACAACGGGTTGCAAATTTGTCCGGCTGTTTGCAACCCGTAATTTAACCTGATTTTAACGCGCCAATTTTTAAAATTAGAAAGGGTCGAAAACTCGAAAATTCGAAATCGATATTTTTTGGTAAAAAAAGTAAAAATTTTGCTCTGCTCCTCAGATTTCACTTTTTTGGTGTACAAAGTTTTTGTGCTATAGGTAGTGACCATGTTATAGAGAAGTGTTAAATTACATGCTTGTCTAGATTTTGGATAGGTACCCTTTTTTAGTGTACAAAGTTTTTGTGCTATAGGTAGTGACCATGTTATAGAGAAGTGTTAAATTACATGCTTGTCTAGATTTTGGATATCTAGGTAAGATGAACGAAATGAAGAAGAAAAGTGTTAAGAATCCAAATGCAAAGAAAAGGTATAGACCGTATGTACCTCGGGTTGACAGCTCACTACCCCCACAGTTTCATTGCTATGTTTGTAAGAAGAAATATCGACACAAGAGACAACTAGTGAGACATTTCCAAGTGAATCACACAAATAATTATGACCGAGTAATATGTGAAATTTGTAACAAAGAATTTACACACAAATCTTCCCTTGCGGAACACAGAGTATTGCACTTTCCTGCTCAACACAAGTGTTCTCTATGCCAGCAAGCATTCAAAAGAGAGTAATATGTGAAATTTGTAACAAAGAATTTACACACAAATCTTCCCTTGCGGAACACAGAGTATTGCACTTTCCTGCTCAACACAAATGTTCTCTATGCCAGCAAGCATTCAAAAGGTGACGATATTCGGGAGGAAATTGAAAGAGAAATGAAAACTAGAAATAGTATAGGGATAACAGTTAGACAAAATCAAACTAACAAGAATCATAGAAGTGGAGATCAGAAAAAGAAAACGGCCAAACAATTATCTATGCTGAACTTTGTACAAAAGAAGTAGCTAATAATGGGCAAGGGACAAAAAGCTTCAAGGATCACTTCAATCAATTTCAACTATTGATAATAAAAAAAAAGTAATAGGTAATCATAAAAAATGAAAACATATCTGAAATTCTGGGAACTTGTATTATGTATCATCTGTATAGGACAACTTCCTAACATATTGAACGTTGTCACTCGTTCAGATACATACCTTCAACCCTCAGAATTATGTAATTATGTATCATCTGTATAGGACAACTTCCTAACATATTGAACTTTGTCACTCGTTCAGATACATACCCTCAACCCTCAGAATTATGTATCTACCTACAAGCTCAACGTTGTATTATGTATCATCTGTATAGGACAACTTCCTAACATATTGAACTTTGTCACTCGTTCAGATACATACCCTCAACCCTCAGAATTATGTTTCTACCTACAATGCTCAACGTTGCTTAACTTTGATGTACTATTAGATACTGGTGTAGCTATAACAAATATGTATGAATCAGTTGGTACTTATCTATTTAATGTGAATATGTATAATTGTATTATGTTTTCATTCTACCGTTTTCAGTATTTTACTCATGTTATTGTTCTTATTATTTAGGTTTCTTAAAATACCTCTGGTACTCTGTTTTAATTTTTTAGCTCAATTCTCTTTTTGTTTTAATATCTAATTCCGTACATCTTGTACCTACTAATATCTCGCCAAACTAAATTCATAATTACTTCAAGTTTTAATATACGAGTAAGCTCAATTCTCTTTTTGTTTTAATATCTAATTCCGTACATCTTGTACCTACTAATATCTCGCCAAATCTAAATTCATAATTATTTCATGTTTTAATATACGAGTATGTATAGCTCAATTCTCTTTTTGTTTTAATATCTAATTCCGTACATCTTGTACCTACTAATATCTCGCCAAATCTAAATTCATAATTATTTCAAGTTTTAATATACGAGTATGTATACCTACATTAGAGATAACTATTTCTTATTTCAATGTTCATATTACAACTCTGTACACATGTATGTAAATATGTACCTATTGTAAATTAAATTTACCCTTATTGGTTTTTTTTATATACGAGTATGTATACCTACTTTAGAGATAACTATTTCTTATTTCAATGTTCATATTACAACTCTGTACACATATGTAAATATGTACCTATTGTAAATTAAATTTACCCTTATTGTTTTTTTTTTTAACGTTATGATGTGCTCTTTTCCCCTCCACTTAGTCTACTTTGGTAGAGATATGTTATCATTTATAGGTACCTACTTATGTAAATTTAAATTAAATATTTAGTACCCATTCAATGAACCTATACAATAAGCAAAGTATATTGTATAGGGTTTTGGTATGTTTGTACCTACGAGATTGAAGTCACTTATCATTATTTGGGACAAATGGATCAGGTACTCAACACAGTGGTAACGCTGACACATTTTTAATGTGACATCTAAGATTATAGGGTAGCATTATACCTGCCTTTATTAGGTACCATATTTCCTAGTTTTGTTTTTTTTTTTTAACATTATGATGTGCTCTTTTCCCCTCCACTTAGTCTACTTTGGTAGAGATATGTTATCATTTATAGGTACCTACTTATGTAAATTTAAATTAAATATTTAGTACCCATTCAATGAACCTATACAATAAGCAAAGTATATTGTATAGGGTTTTGGTATATTTGTACCTACGAAATTGAAGTCACTTATCATTATTTGGGACAAATGGATCAGGTACTCAACACAGTAGCAACGCTGACACATTTTTAATGTGACATCTAAGATTATAGGGTAGCATTATACTAATACCTGCCTTTATTAGGTACCTAGCACATTTTTTTAAATTAAATATTTAGTACCTATTCAATGAACCTATACAATAAGCAAAGTATATTGTATAGGGTTTTGGTATGTTTGTACCTACGAGATTGAAGTCACTTATCATTATTTGGGACAAATGGATCAGGTACTCAACACAGTGGTAACGCTGACACATTTTTAATGTGACATCTATAAGATTATAGGGTAGCATTATACCTGTCTTTATTAGGTAGCATATTTCCTAGATTAGTATTATTGAGTATTGACATTAAGCACATAAGCTTTGACATCTTGTAACATTAGCATTATATAAATGAAAACCTACTTCCTCGAATTGTTGTTAGAAATTGAGGAGAAACTGTTGGAAATTTAGGAGCACTGTTGGATTTCTATGACGGAATCCTAAACTGGTTTCAAAGGGAGGTGACAACATCTCATCTGGGCCTTGTCCTATGAAACTACGTACTTTGCCCTTAACTATTATTTGTACTTGTATCTGATTGGTTGAGTTCCGAGAATCGACCAATTAGATTGGAGATCACGCGTAAATTGTAAAATAAAGCAAAATAGTATCATAGAATTAACCACCCTAAGTTATTCGATTTCGTTTCGGGATGCGATTCACGTTATTTTCCCATGGTTAGCATTATCCACTCTGCTATCTCACATACATACAAAAGTATTACGGTGTTTTATGATAAAAAGAAATGATTTGGGATGAAGCCTTGTAAAACATTTCCCTATCATTTCGAAGTAAAGTGACAAAACGAATTATTGTTTCCATCAGTTATATACGCAGGTAGGTACGTATCTATAAATAATGTAATATTCATATACCTAATGCTAATGTGGGTTATAAGTAAAGTAGATTTTTTTCTTTTAACTGCAGTTCATTCTAACTGTAACTCTCTTTAACTTAAATTCTGTCTGGAAAGTATTGTCGTAAATGATCTGGTGGGTGGTGAAATGACAAGTCTGTCGGTATCCTTAGATCTAACAGTCACATGAATGTTTTATCACACTTGATTGTTGCAGAAGAGGAGAACAGTGGAATACTGTACAAACGCCCAAGGAAAAGTAATGCAAACCTGTCTACGCCAGTTAGTTATCCTATAATATAACTTACCTACACGAGTAACTTACCTCTTTTGATTTATCGCACGCATTTTGGTTTGAATTTTACTCGTTGCTGTCCTGCATCCCGCACTATGGTCCATTCCTCAAAGGTATGATGTTGTAGTTAGCAGCTAAACAGTGTAAAGCTGTAAAGTGTCGCACGCATTTTGGTTTGAATTTTACTCGTTGCTGTCCTGCATCCCGCACTATGGTCCATTCCTCAAAGGTATGATGTTGTAGTTAGTGTAAAGCTGTAAATTATGGAGGTATTTATAGTTGTAGCGAAATTTTATCGAGTATGTTTCACGTTTCATGTTGGTTGATCAACACTCCGTTCACAATTGTAGCTTTGTTTATTTTTCTATCACATGAGTTGACGTTTGCCTACCCAACATTTTGAATTCAGGTACCCAATTTCTTTTTTTGTCCCGACATCTAATAAGAACCATTTTATGTTTCAGGCGCAAAAATCAATCAAAATTCTACGTGACTTGGGACGTGGTAATCATTTGAAAGATGGCTGTCGCAAGTTGGTAAGTACCTATTATTAGATTCGGTAGATCAACTCCCAGGACTGTGCACCAAATGGTGTCATCTAGCCTAGACCCTATGGGCAAAAACATATCTTGAATAATAGATATAGGAACTTTATTCTATTGAAAAGACTTCACAGGTTTAGCATGACCATCCCGAAGTATGTTTCTCACCACATGGGCGAGAAGGGACACGATACAATACTTCCCATTTAGATGCTGGGTCATCACGAGAACACTCGTACATGTGTATATCAAACTCTCGATACATCGGATACTCGATATATCGAAGTTTAAAAACATCGATGTATCGAACATCGATGTTTTCGTCTCGATGTCCCAACCCTAGCACCAAATGGTGTCATCTATCCTAGACCCTATGGGCAAAAACATGTCTTGAATAATAGATATAGGAACTTTATTCTATTGAAAAGACTTCACAGGTTTAGCATGACCATCCCGAAGTATGGGCGAGAAGGGACACGATACTATACTTCCCATTTAGATGCTGGGTCAACACGACGAATAATAGATATAGGAACTTTATTCTATTGAAAAGACTTCACAGGTTTAGCATGACCATCCCGAAGTATGTCTCTCACCACATGGGCGAGAAGGGACACGATACGATACTTCCCATTTAGATGCTGGGTCAACACGAGAACACTCGTACATACACATTGTGTATATCAAACTCTGAACCTAATGCATGGCAAGCAATTGTAGGTTAGAAGCATGTGATTTCTTTACTGTAGATATGTCGTTCATAGATGGGGTAGGTTAGAAGCATGTGATTTCTTTACCGTGGATATGTCGTTCATACATGGGGTAGATTAGAAGCATGTGATTTCTTTACTGTAGATATGTCGTTCATAGGAAGATGAAGTTAGAAGCATGTGATTTCTTTACCGTGGATATGTCGTTCATACATGGGGTAGGTTAGAAGCATGTGGTTTCTTTACCGTGGATATGTCGTTCATACATGGGGTAGGTTAGAAGCATGTGATTTCTTTACTATGGATATGTCGTTCATACATGGGGTAGGTTAGAAGCATGTGATTTCTTTACCGTGGATATGTCGTTCATACATGGGGTAAGTTAGAAGCATGTGATTTCTTTACTGTGGATATGTCGTTCATACATGGGGTAAGTTAGAAGCATGTGATTTCTTTACTGTGGATATGTCGTTCATACATGGGGTAGGTTAGAAGCATGTGATTTCTTTACTGTGGATATGTCGTACAATATCTTGTGTTTTGATCTCAACAAGTTCCTGTCCAGACGCCATTTCAATACTTGTCGTTCGCATACACTTCACTTTCCATCCTAGTCATGGCGTTTACATTTCAGCAGTGTGTTCTGTTTATCAATTACCCATGTGTAGGGATGAGTGATTGCGCTGCCTGGATATTAACCGCTAGTCATTCGATCCTCTCCATTATTCTACTTGTCACCTCCATGTCTCGCACCAAAGCGTGTATAGGTGAGATTTTCTCTTAAACAGGACCTAGGAGTTTTTAATTCCGGCTTATGTAGGGTAGACATTTTACTTTCTATGCGTTATCAAACGGGTCAGCAGTTGCGCAAACGTCAAGAGTTGTTGTTATTGTTAACGCTGGCTACATCAAACAGTTTCAAGGCCGAGAAAGTTTGCCACTGCAACAGGATCCGTCCACACTAGTCCACAGTGAGGTGGGGTCCAAATCAGTCGGTTTTGCTGTACAATCAAATAGGTGAGGGACATCGTGTGTGGAGTTTGTAGCAACCAACGCAACGTCGCGTTAAGCCCATTACCATGAAATCCTTTGTCTGAAGCCACTTCCCCCCTCATTGTCTCCAGATTGTTTCAACAAGGCTCGCGAGTTGCTCGCTTGGAATCCTAATGATGACTCTGATTTCCACTGGACTGCTCTCAACTTCATCTTCTTCCTCGCTATACTGCTAGCGCGCTGTCTGTGTGCTGTACTCGCGCGAAGTAGCGCCAGTATTCATACCCGGGGCGCGTTCTATCTATACATCCTCTGTCTGATATACCCCATAGCAGTAGAGTGTGTCGTGTGTAGTCTATGCTATGTCATTCAGGTGGCATTGGAGAGGATTAACCAGCGACTGACATTCATACATCAGCTTCAGTTCAAGGGTAGGTGACATGTCACGTCGGTAGAAGGTAATGATGGACACAGAGTAAAAGGTATGAACTTTAGGGCGAGGTCACTGCGTGAGACTTTCTCTACCCGTTAATCCTCAGAATCTGATGTAGATATCTATCCTATTATATTTTCAAACAAATGCTACCGACATGTCACGTCGGTGGAAGGTAATGATGGACACAGAGTAAAAGGTATGAACCTTAGGGCGAGGTCACTGCGTGAGACTTTCTCTACTCGTTAATCCTCAGAATTCGATGTAGATATCTATCCTATTATATTTTCAAACAAATGCTACGTACGCCTTGGTTGGTATTGAACACGCGTCCTCTCGTCTACAACACGGATAGGACAGCGCTACCGTGGCAGGTTCAGCAGAGTGTCCAAGATCTTTACTTATTACCTCAATCTTCTTTATACCCTACAGAATCCATATGTCGTTCATAGATGGGGTAGGTTAGAAGCATGTGATTTCTTTACCGTGGATATGTCGTTCATAGATGGGGTAGGTTAGAAGCATGTGATTTCTTTACCGTGGATATGTCGTTCATAGATGGGGTAGGTTAGAAGCATGTGATTTCTTTACCGTGGATATGTCGTTCATAGATGGGGTAGGTTAGAAGCATGTGATTTCTTTACCGTGGATATGTCGTTCATAGATGGGGTAGGTTAGAAGCATGTGATTTCTTTACCGTGGATATGTCGTTCATAGATGGGGTAGGTTAGAAGCATGTGATTTCTTTACCGTGGATATGTCGTTCATAGATGGGGTAGGTTAGAAGCATGTGATTTCTTTACCGTGGATATGTCGTTCATACATGGGGTAGATTAGAAGCATGTGATTTCTTTACTGTAGATATGTCGTTCATAGATGGGGTAGGTTAGAAGCATGTGATTTCTTTACCGTGGATATGTCGTTCATAGATGGGGTAGGTTAGAAGCATGTGATTTCTTTACCGTGGATATGTCGTTCATAGATGGGGTAGGTTAGAAGCATGTGATTTCTTTACCGTGGATATGTCGTTCATAGATGGGGTAGGTTAGAAGCATGTGATTTCTTTACCGTGGATATGTCGTTCATAGATGGGGTAGGTTAGAAGCATGTGATTTCTTTACCGTGGATATGTCGTTCATAGATGGGGTAGGTTAGAAGCATGTGATTTCTTTACCGTGGATATGTCGTTCATAGATGGGGTAGGTTAGAAGCATGTGATTTCTTTACCGTGGATATGTCGTTCAGAGGAAGATGAAGTTAGAAGCATGTGATTTCTTTACCGTGGATATGTCGTTCATACATGGGGTAAGTTAGAAGCATGTCATTTCTTTACCGTGGATATGTCGTTCATACATGGGGTAGGTTAGAAGCATGTGATTTCTTTACCGTGGGTATGTCGTTCATACATGGGGTAGGTTAGAAGCATGTGATTTCTTTACCGTGGATATGTCGTTCATAGATGGGGTAGGTTAGAAGCATGTGATTTCTTTACCGTGGATATGTCGTTCATACATGGGGTAGGTTAGAAGCATGTGATTTCTTTACTGTAGATATGTATGTCGTTTATACATGGGGTAAGTGAGATCTCTATAGAGATCCCAACGAAACAGTTGTTATAAACCGGCAAATGTCGGATAAGCCAGAGACGATAGCACTGAATGCACCAGATATCGACGACTTATTGCATTTTGGTGTTGGGTAACCATCTTGGACATTACGTTTTACCGTGGATATGTCGTTCATACATGGGGTAGGTTAGAAGCATGTGATTTCTTTACTGTAGATATGTCGTTCATACATGGGGTAAGTGAGATCTCTATAGAGATCCCAACGAAACAGTTCTTATAAACCGGCAAATGTCGGATAAGCCAGAGACGATAGCACTGAATGCACCAGATATCGATGACTTATTGCATTTTGGTGTTGGGTAACCATCTTGGACATTACGTGGCTGGCTATTTCGAGGTGCATTCAACAGCCTTTTGTACAGGTTGTATCCTACTTGGCCGAGAGGTCAACAATATTTACTCTTGTTCTGTTGGTTATTGTGGCTTCGATTCCCGGTCACATCATACTTTCCTGAGGAAATTTCCGTCAGCGGATTGGTATGGGTATGACATGGGGTAAGTGAGATCTCTATAGAGATCCCAACGAAACAGTTCTTATAAACCGGCAAATGTCGGATAAGCCAGAGACGATAGCACCGAATGCACCAGATATCGATGACTTATTGCATTTTGGTGTTGGGTAACCATATTGGACATTACGTGGCTGGCTATTTCGGGATGCATTCAACAGCCTTTTGTACAGGTTGTATCCTACTTGGCCGAGAGGTCAACAATATTTACTCTTGTTCTGTTGGTTGTGGCTTCGATTCCCGGTCACATCATACTTTCCTGAGGAAATTTCCGTCAGTGGATTGGTATGGCCATGATTATGGAAAAAAATACTAGGTATATACTCGTGTACTTGGGTTGCTTAACTTAGGAATATGTACTTTCTTTTGCTTGATTTCAGATTGTTGGCGTTGCTACTACATATCTGATCGTGTTTATTCAGTACAACACTTCCTAAACTACATTTATAATCACCAACAAATTACCATCAGAAATTAATATTTTATACTCTTCTAGACCTAGAGATATTACTATTGATTGAATTACCTACTCGCTTAATTTTAGTTCCATTACCTACTTCCTACTTGTTTGTCACACGAAGACATTCTTTTAATTCCGAAAAACTTGAATGAATAACATGGGGGAGAGTTGTGCTGGGGCTAAAATAGAAAAGAAGCACGAGTTAGATGACATCCGTGTAATAGAGGAAGCATCATGGTACGTGAAACAACACGGTGAACCTGCTCAATCTATAGATGTTAAAAATTCATTAATGAGTTTTTTGCTATGTTTTTGTTTTTAATTAATTTCTGAATTAATTAAGATACCTACCTACATCAAAAAATTTCAGTCAAAATTATTTTTTTTTTGCTATGTTTTTGTTTTTAATTAATTTCTGAATTAATTAAGATACCTACCTACATCAAAAAATTTCAGTCAAAATTAATTTCCCCTTCAAAAGTGTAAAATAACCGTGATCTATCCAAAAAGAATTTAAATTTACGCGCGTTTCTAACATGGAAATTTCATTTTCGTAATACGAAAAAAATGCCCATGTTCAAGCCAAAACATCGTAACTCCGATCCCCGTGTTCAAAACCCCAAAATGTGTGTCATGCGCAGAAACCAAAACTCGTCGAGCATCGTCACGATCCCCCTTTGTTCAAAACCCCAAAATGTGTGTCATGCGCAGAAACCAAAACTCGTCGAGCATCGTCACGATCCCCAAAAAAAATGCGTTGCGAAATCTGTCTATTGTCTCAACCAGCACCAAAATGACTGTCCTCGAGAAGCTTAGTGCACCCCGAAACAGCCAGAAATATGTGATTAGCTCAGGCCGTTACCCGTCCAGATACCAACCACGCACAACGTTGCATAGCTTCAGTGATCCGTCATGACCGTCATGTACCGATACAGCGTAGTCTACATAATATTGTATCAGACGCGCCAATATACAACGCGTAGAATGCGTATGACAGTGTAAACTTGTACTAACTTCTTCCATGCTCTGTTTCAGATTCTCCTGTAATGCCTGACGATGAAACCCTGCCCTGTGCTAGCACTCTATGCCGAGATCAAATTCGAGCAAATAGAAAACTCAGACGACAACAAAAACGAGACGCCAAGAAACTAGAGAAACAGAAACAAGGAGAACTCAAAGCATACCAAGATATGATACGACATTATAGAAGTGATAAGATAAAACTCATTACAGAACAAGATATGATGACGTATAGGAGACACCAAGTGGAAGATGATAGCAATGTTGTAGAAAAACAAGGTAGAGAGAACTTTGTAATGAAAGAAGAACTATTTCCTAGCCTTTCAGAAACATCAAATACTGCAGACAGATCAAATGGCATTCCTGGTAAATCAAGTAAGGTCCCAAAGATCAATTATTCCTCCCGTAATGTCAACAATGTAACCTCTGGAGATCAGGCAAAGTTTTCAAATAAATTAAAAACGGAACCAGATTACAAGTTAGACACAACTGATTTCCCTTGTCTGAACCCATCAGAAATGAGCGATATCGATAGATCCACTATTTCCTAGCCTTTCAGAAACATCAAATACTGCAGACAGATCAAATGGCATTCCTGGTAAATCAAGTAAGGTCCCAAAGATCAATCATTCCTCCCGTAATGTCAACAATGTAACCTCTGGAGATCAGGCAAAGTTTTCAAATAAATCAAAAACGGAACCAGATTACAAGTTAGACACAACTGATTTCCCTTGTCTGAACCCATCAGAAATGAGCGATATCGATAGATCAGCAAAAGAACAAATGACACAAATGGAAGATAATGTAAACAGAGAAACAAGGCTGTCTGAAGCCAAAGATTGTGCGCCAAATAAAATGAATAATAGCAAAAATAATAGTGACGAAAATGCCACGTGTGATACCAAATCTAATGCCAATACACATCTCAGAAATAATCAATTGATGAGACATAACTGTGAGGCTCAAACTAAAAAGAAACTGTCTTCAATCAATGCTAATAGAAACAGGAGATCAAATAGACCGTCTTATTGCATCAATCTACTACAAACCATTCAGGTAAGATATCAATGAAGAACAAACTGGGGCAAACTTATGTACCTCTAGTTATCATATCAGAGGTTCTGATACCAAAATTTATGACTGATTCAAAGTTAGGTGAGTGTATATAACATTATTATTCAATGTTGGCACACTCTAATAAATAAAACTGTCTTCAATCAATGCTAATAGAAACAGGAGATCAAATAGACCGTCTTATTGCATCAATCTACTGCAAACCATTCAGGTAAGATATCAATGAAGCACAAACTGGGGCAAACTTATGTACCTCTACTCATCATATCAGAGGTTCTGATAACAAAATTTATGACTGATTCAAAGTTAGGTGAGGCTGATGGAGATTATGGGAAACTTAGGATGAAAGGAGCATTCCAGAGGTACCTACCCGATTTCAGCTATTATAAACTGATTGGATCGGAGCAGAAGGACTTTTTTTTAAATTCAGAGGTTCTGATAACAAAATTTATGACTGATTCAAAGTTAGGTGAGGCTGATGGAGATTATGGGAAACTTAGGATGAAAGGAGCATGCCAGAGGTACCTACCCGATTTCAGCTATTATAAACTGATTGAATCGGAGCAGAAGGACTTTTTTTAAAGTAGGCACAACATTAGACATTCTAAATTCGCTTTAAGGTTAACAATAAAAAATCAATTTGATTCCAGATTCAACAAAAGAAGAAAGCCACGAGAAGTAAACAAATCAGTAGGAGTCACAAAACTCCAACATCAGGATCATACCAAAACCAAGGCAATCCTCTGGACTCATCTAAACCTATCATAATGAACAGGGGTAAACACTACATGAGAAACCAAGTCATAGCTAAGAACAAGAAGAAAACCACTAGGCTGAAGAAGATTATCAAGAAGTATAGACGAGACAAAACCAGTGAGACATTTACCAAAGAGATAATCAATAATAATATCCTCATCAAAGAGTTTCTAGATGTGCTAAACGTTCAACTAAATACAAATTTTGATGTTAATGGTAATTTCCAAAAGCAAATCTTGCTGTTCAACTTTTTCACTCAGAAGAAGAATAGAAATAAGATATGGGACAGAATGAGAGCGTGTATCCAAGATATGAAAGATAGACTCAGAAGAGACAAAACTAACGCGGAAAATAATAAAGTTATTGAAATAGGAGAGACAATTGAAAATCAAGATAACACGGAAGTATTACACGTACAAAAAGATGATTATGAAGAACATTTTGTCTCTAGCAATTCAAGAGATGGTAATAAGTATTACTCGTACAAAAAGATGATTATGAAGAACATTTTGTCTCTAGCAATTCAAGAGATGGTAAATTTGCCAATCCAGAACTCCGTGATGAATCAAAAGCAAATGCCATTATTAGCAGTGCTATAGAAAATACTGCGAACAAAAAATCTAATGCCACAGCCGAACCAAGGAATATAGCTAAAACTGATGAAACAATAGAGAACCCAGGATATGAAAGATAGACTCAGAAGAGACGAAACTAACGCGGAAAATAATAAAGTTATTGAAATAGGAGAGACAATTGAAAATCAAGATAATACGGAAGTATTACACGTACAAAAAGATGATTATGAAGAACATTTTGTCTCTAGCAATTCAAGAGATGGTAATTTTGCCAATCCAGAACTCCGTGATGAATCAAAAGCAAATGCCATTATTAGCAGTGCTGTAGAAAATACTGCGAACAAAAAATCCAATGCCACAGCCGAACCAAGGAATATAGCTAAAACTGATGAAACAATAGAGAACCCAGGCCAAATAACAAAACCTGACCCAATGATCAATTCAAGAAAGTTGAAAAGAATGGAAAAGAAGAAGCAAAAGAAATCTGTGATGAACTTGGATGGTACAATAGTAGCACAATGATCAATTCAAGAAAGTTGAAAAGAATGGAAAAGAAGAAGCAAAAGAAATCTGTGATGAACTTGGATGGTACAATAGTAGCTAACAAAACAAGACTGGATGAAAATGTTGATAAAGCAGAAGGCAGATTAGATTTGAATGATATTGTTGAACGAGTTGTAAGTAAGGAAGATATTGAGCAACTGAGTTCCATCAAACAACAGATACACTCGAGATCTTTCCGACCGTAAGTATCTATGTCCTGGTGGTTAAATAAGAGTAGGTATGTATCCAATTCCTATTAGAATTAAAGTTTACTTAAATGGTCACCTGTCCAGATACCAAACATGTGTAACTCAATGATCAATTCAAGAAAGTTGAAAAGAATGGAAAAGAAGAAGCAAAAGAAATCTGTGATGAACTTGGATGGTACAATAGTAGCTAATAAAACAAGACTGGATGAAAATGTTGATAAAGCAGAAGGCAGATTAGATTTGAATGATATTGTTGAACGAGTTGTAAGTAAGGAAGATATTGAGCAACTGAGTTCCATCAAACAACAGATACACTCGAGATCTTTCCGACCGTAAGTATCTATGTCCTGGTGGTTAAATAAGAGTATGTATCCAATTCCTATTAGAATTACAGTTTACTTAAATGGTCACCCGTCCAGATACCAAACATGTGCAACGTGAGCAACTGAGTTCCATCAAACAACAGATACACTCGAGATCTTTCCGACCGTAAGTATCTATGTCCTGGTGGTTAAATAAGAGTATGAGTATGTATTCAATTCCTATTAGAATTAAAGTTTACTTAAATGGTCACCCGTCCAGATACCAAACATGTGTAACGTTGCTGAATATCAGTGATTGGTTGATATATCTGTTCGCACCTTAAGATAAAACTTAACCATCTTTTCACAAATGAATTGAAATCATGTAGGTACCTATCTATTTTTTCCAGCTATTGCAATCAAATGCCTTCTCCCAAGCTACGTCAATGTTCCATACAGTTCCTCAAACAACTGGTTGCGTTTCAAGAGAGAACTTACAAGTCGGATCCACTCAAAGGTCAAAACAAGAAGAGATACATTATCTTTTCAGGCTATGGTTGAGGAAATTCTACCCATGATAACCGAGGCAAGACGTTTGTATGAAGAACGACTGAAAAGTTTAACATTTCAACCATTATTCGACAAATAACAAATAAGTCACTCACGTACCTACTAATACACAACTACATTCGAGGCAAGACGTTTGTATGAAGAACGACTGAAAAGTTTAACATTTCAACCATTATTCGACAAATAACAAATAAGTCACTCACGTACCAATCTACCAATACACAACTACATTTGTATTACACTTAGTTCCGATTAACGTTTAACATGGTAATGTGTTTCCATTGAATGCGTAGGTACACACAACTACATTTGTATTACACTTAGTTCCGATTAACGTTTAACATGGTAATGTGTTTCCATTGAATGCGTAGGTACTTCTACTTTTACGAATCTCTATAAATCTGATTACATTGTTTTTAATTATTTATCGTACGAAACAATCAGAGTCAATGGAACCACATACATAGAGAGTAGTGGGTTTGATTGATCTCGTAGAGTTCTATATTATTCTGATGCCAAAATTCTAAACAGGGATAAAATTCCATGCTTTTATTAAATTTGGGATCTCGTAGAGTTCTATATTATTCTGATGCCAAAATTCTAAACAGGGATAAAATTCCATGCTTTTATTAAATTTGGGATTGAACCTTGGGATCGAAATTGGTGGAGAGGCTTCGTACATCGACCCGTCCCATGATGGAACGATGGATTGATTGAACCTTAGCACTCGTGTTTACAAAGCGATCATCTTGACACTTGGATCGAAATTGGTGGAGAGGCTTCGTACATCGACCCGTCCCATGATGGAACGATTATGGATTGATTGAACCTTAGCACTCGTGTTTACAAAGCGATCATCTTGACCTAGAGAAGAGAGGCTTGTTTTTTCAATAAATAACAGATAGGAAGTTCCTAGGTTTTTGCGTCAATGCTTTTAGAACCCCTTCATATTTCCCACTATAATGGACTTTTCAACCCTGTCATTAATTTCCTGCGTAAAGGAACTTTTCAATCTCTTGTTGAGCGAACACTTCATTTTAATTTATGTACCTCCATATCAAATGCACACCACTCACCTTCTAGCATTGTTAAGCTGCGCGCGCGAGTCAATGAGTTGTATGGCGGTAGAGTTTCCATAGATATCAAACATTGCCCGGAGGAATATTGGAATAAAAACAGAAAGCGCAGTTTATTTTTTCTTCAAAAACAATTTTGTTTTATTTTCAAAATGATGAAAATGTTCATAATATAATGTTTTGTGACTAGATATCCACATTATATTTCTTTTGTTATCAGTATGTACAAAATGCTAAAAACCACTACTCTACTCTCTAATAAAAAGCGGTAGAAAACAATATAAAAAGAATCACATGTTTTAAAATTACTTGAAAAAGTCGTAATCTTAATTTCTTTAATCAACAAAAAAAGTCACAAATTTAGGTAGGATGCTATTCTGGGATTTTGTCACAAATATTGGTGAAATGTTTAGGTAACCTAAGCACACACGTATTATGATGATCAGAAATAGTATACGATAATTTATGAGTTTTCCTTTTTGTTATCAGTATGTACAAAATGCTAAAAACCACTACTCTACTCTCTAATAAAAAGCGGTAGAAAACAATATAAAAAGAATCACATATTTTAAAATTACTTGAAAAAGTCGTAATCTTAATTTCTTTAATCAACAAAAAAAGTCACAAATTTAGGTAGGATGATGCTATTCTGGGATTTCGTCACAAATATTGGTGAAATGTTTAGGTAACCTAAGCACACACATATTATGATGATCAGAAATAGTATACGATAATTATTATGAGTGTCACAAATATTGGTGAAATGTTTAGGTAACCTAAGCACACACATATTATGATGATCAGAAATAGTATACGATAATTATTATGAGTTTTCCCACCTTTCATATTGTGACTTTTTTCATTCCTACATAATGATTAGATAACTAACAGTGACTAAAATGTAAGACAGTAGATGAATATTTACAAGTAATGTACAATTCTGAGTAAAAATAGACAAGAACAATACAATGATTTGTTCGTAGTAACTTGAACAATGGAAATCAAAGAGTACATAACAACAATAAGAACTATTTTAACAGAATCAGGGAAAAAGTCAACAAAAGAAAAACGAAAAATAAACCAGAGTAAAATGAAAGTCAACAAGGAATTTTGTTAGTTTTAGGGGAAGAAAGCTATTTGAGATTACATGAAGGAAGGAAAAATTTGTAAGCTTTTGAAAATTGAGTTCCAAGTCCAAGATATCCCCAAATGAATATTGGGAACCTTTCGTTAGAATGATAACATTATGTAAAATCGTTTCTAGGTTTTTGCTTCAATGCTTTTGAAATCTTCCATATTTCGTACTTAAATGGACTTTTCAGCCCAGTTATTACTTTCCTGCGTAGAAAGCGTAAAGGAACTTTTCAATCTCTTATTATACGAAAGCTTCATTCAAACTCTAACGTACCACCATATCAAATGTACACCACTCACCTCCTAGCATTGTTGAGCTGCGCGCGCGAGTCAATGAGTTGTATGGCGGTAGAGTTTCCATAGATATCGAACATTGCCCACAGCGGCCCCCGAGTCTCTACACCCGTGAAGAATACTCCCTTCTCTTCTCCATTGATACCAAAGTGAACATCACCCGCCGCTGTCACATAGTAGAACAGTACTGTCTCCTGATCAGCAAACCGCTCAGCCAGTGCCTTAGCCCAATAGCCAGGCTTGTTAGTAAGGTCTGGACATACGTAACGGAGTTTTCCTACCTTTCATATTGTGACTTTTTTCATTCCTACATAATGATTAGATAACTAACAGTGACTAAAATGTAAGACAGTAGATGAATATTTACAAGTAATGTACAATTCTGAGTAAAAATAGACAAGAACAATACAATGATTTGTTCGTAGTAACTTGAACAATGACATAGTAGAACAGTACTGTCTCCTGATCAGCAAACCGCTCAGCCAGTGCCTTAGCCCAATAGCCAGGCTTGTTAGTAAGGTCTGGACAGACGTAACGGGGTAGTGCATACTTGAGATGGGCAGGATCATTCGCTGTAAATCCAAACCGTATGACACCACTCCAGTTGGTGGAAATTTCGAGCAGTTTCACGTAAACCTGAGAACACAACATGAAATGGATTAGATTAGAGGAGCTCCTTTTGTAGCGGCTTTGACTTTAGCTTAAATAAGGAAAGTAAAAACTGCAAGCTAGTTTTTAGTCCCACAGCCAGACATTTACGAAGGTATTATTTTTATTATTAACCTATATATTATTTGAACAGTTAAGTCTTGTGTTTGACATTGATTGTTTTAGGAAATCAAATCGGTAACACAAGAGAAGAAACGAGGGCGATTAGTACTTGGAAAGTTAAGAGGGTCCATATTGCACTGTATTTGTGCTTTAGGACCGGCACACACGTTACGGTCGTCGGAGAAGTTTGACCTGCGCAGACTGTAGGATTCTTCAGTGACTATCTGCGCAGACTGTAGGATTCTTCAGTGACTAATGACTATACGTGTGAGACGGGCCTTAGAGGCAATGGTCACACTCGATAAACCAGAGCCCACCTGTAACCAAACTGAGGGAACCAGAGCTTACCTGTAACCAAACTGAGGGACTCGTTCAAATTTTGGCTCACTGGAAAGGGAGGCTTTGACTTCGATTTATAAGCTTTAGCAACACATTGTAATGGGTACTCCTACATTTTTTAAGCACTACCGGATAATTATTCGCATTTTGCTTTAAAATTTTAAAACCCTTCATGACACAGAAGCCATACGAGTTCTAGCCAGTAGGCAAGCAAACAGAAAATAAGCAGGATTAACTTCATATGACAATAGAGTTAAAATATTCTACGTATTTATCATGTTTGAGTATATCAGGGACTAAACAGCAAACAGCAGTGATAACACACATTCGACAGGGCTTTAACCTCACACTAACACCACACATTAGCAACACATTGTAATGGGTACTCCTACATTTTTTAAGCACTACCGGATAAACATTCGCATTTTGCTTTTTTAAAACCCTTCATGATACAGAAGCCATACAAGTTCTAGCCAGTAAGCAAGCAAACAGAAAATAAGCAGGATTAACTTCATAATTATGACAATAGAGTTCAACAATATTCTATATCATGTTTGAGTATATCAGGGACTAAACAGAAAACAGCAAACAGCAGTGCTAACACACATTCGACAGGGCTTTAACCTCACACCAACACCACACATAATCCTATATTCTGTTCTAATAATAGAAATAATACGTCCACATTATGTCGTTAGCCAGGATAAAATCCGCCCCGGGCGGGAATCGAACCCGCGGCCTAGCGCTTACAAGGAAGACGCACTACCAACTAAGCTAACTAGGCTGGGTTAAACTCACCTCTAGGTGTAATGCAGAATGTCAGATCATCTCCAACGCGTGGTGTATTGGCGACATCTTTACTGACCACCCAATACTCTGGTCTGTCCAATAGGAAGTTGCTATCATCTGGTAGATCACTAGGCTTGAGGGAGGCTGGAATACGAGTTCTAGCCAGTAGGCAAGCAAACAGAAAATAAGCGGGATTAACTTCATATGACAATAGAGTTCAACAATATTCTAGGTATTTATCATGTTTGAGTATATCAGGGACTAAACAGCAGTGATAACACACATTCGACAGGGCTTTAACCTCACACTAACACCACACATAATCCTATATTCTATTCTAAATAATAGAAATAATACGTCCACATTATGTCGTTAGCTCGTTAGTGATACTAAATTTCGATTTATCTATCTATGCTTTTCCTGCACACTAATATCCGCCGGAAATATGACTGCATTTCTTGCACCAGACAACTATGAAAATGAAACCTGGAGTCCAGCTGCTGGATATCAAATCTTTCAAGTGCACCAACACAAACTTTGCCCACATCCTGAGCATTCCAAAATCAAAATCATCTCTATATCAAGATTAATATGAAGCGTATACTGTGATCATTTCCTACACCCACATTGCCACCATTCCATCATCCGGGAGAAGACAGGAAATTTCAAATTTAATTAAACTAGACATCACATTAAGAGAAGGTGGTGCCCTTATGATTACCTCATGTCTAGGTCCTTTGCAAAGTACTAGTTAAAGATGTTGCACCAGACAACTATGAAAATGAAACCTGGAGTCCAGCTGCTGGATATCAAATCTTTCAAGTGCTTGCCCACACATCCTGAGCATTCCAAAATCAAAATCATCTCTATATCAAGATTAATATAAAGTGTATACTGTGATCATTTCCTACACCCACATTGCCACCATTCCATGATCCGGGAGAAGACAGGAAATTTCAAATATAAATTAAACTAGATATCACATTAAGGGAAGGTGGTGCCCTTATGATTACCTCATGTCTAGGTCCTCATAACTTCTTACATATTTACAATATTTGTGTTAACTACTTGTAAGGTCCTCATGTAGATGATTCTTCATTCAAATCGGATGTATCTAATAAAAGTACCGTGTGGGTAGATGGTCATGTGTTAACTACTTGTAAGGTCCTCATGTAGATGATTCTTCATTCAAATCGGATGTATCTAATAAAAGTACCGTGTGGGTAGATGGTCTCAGGTTCGAGGCTTTGTAAGGACCAGGAATTATAGAATGTGGGTATATGTCTATTTCCTGTGACCTGTGAGTGATGTCATATCAGTATCTGTCTCAGACCAGACATGTAACCCGTTCAGTGGTTATCTTCTAGTTAAAACTCTATAAATCTATTCATCTAAAGGAATTATAGAACGTGGGTATATGTCTATTTCCTGTGAGTGATGTCATATCAGTATCTGTCTCAGACCAGACATGTAACCCGTTCAGCGGTTATCTTCTAGTTAAAACTCTATAAATCTATTCATCTAATAGGCCAGTCGCGAACTGCTTGCTGATGTTCCTTACTGCGAGTGTCTATAGGGGGCGCCGGGGCTGAGTTGACAGGCTGCAAACAGAGGAGACAATGGGGGGCAAGTTAGATTTATAATAAAAAATGCCAGCCTAGTTAGCTTGGTTGGTAGCGCGTCTGCCTAGTAAGCGCTGGGCCGTGGGTTCGATTCCTGCCCGAGGTATATTTTATCCTGAACGGATAATGTTCGTTCTGGGAATAAACCGCTCATCCGATTGCTATGAAACTTTGTGAACTTATTGCTTGCACTCCCGTGAAGGTTATAGGCTATTTTCCGGTTCGTTTTTGAGTGACATGAACGGACACGCGCAGAAATTCATGAAGGATTTACTAGCAGAAATCCGGAGCGATGCGACGGATTTCGGTTAATCATATCTGAGTATTGAATGAAAAGTTAATCATATCTGAGAATCACCCATTCAAATTCTGTCTCTCTGGGAGTCTGGGTTAACCTACACAATGTATAACATAATATGAAATGGTTATAACATGGATGGGCTTGAACAATATTTTATCAAGAAGACAAATTTGATTTGATTCCAAACCTACAGCAAATTTAACCCTTTACGTATCCGGAGTGAAAAATCAATTTGAAATCAAACCCAACACAAAGTCTCACAAGTGGGTGGATATTATGTTCCTAATGGGTTAATTCAAAGCCTACGAACAGATATGAAGGAAGACATTTGATGGAGTGATTGTGTTGAGAAAAGTTTATTGAAATAATCAAATCATGTTGGGTGTGTGTTTACTATTCACACAAAACATTGGTAGACACATGATTTGGGATTACTTTATGATTATGACAGAACTGACCGGAAATCTAACATCAAAAACATCAAATTTTCTCCTCCACATTACAAGAGAAGTTTTTGTAGTCTTTAAATTCAACATCGTTTGTTTGACATTTTATTACACCGGTATGGACAAACAATTTTATTCCGTCAAATTTGAGTCAGAGGAAAACCATTGGTCAGATTTAAAGAATTTAGCTTTGGGAGGGTAGCGCATCTGCCTGGTAAGCACTACATCGCGGGTTCGCTTCCAACCCGGAGCGGATTTTGTACTAAACAGATAAAGTTCCTTCTCTCTTCGCTTTCGGGACGATAAAGCAGCGCGCAGACTGATCATACACTTCCAACACTTCAGACGTTTCCGACAAATTTTGTATTTTGCTTCCTATGTTAAGTAATGGTAGTCCGCACACCTATCCGTATCAGACATTTCCAACACTTCCGACATACTACTTTACCATTTTACAGTTCCCTCTATTAGACCTCTTAAATAAAAATAAAGAATCTAAACTCACCTTCTCATTAATTTTGACAGGCCGGGAACTGAAGGCCACACCCTTACAGAAGCTCTCGTACCGTTTGGCCACAGTACCATCCCGAGATACCCTTACGTTCTCCCCATGCACTTGATGGAAGTAGAGGGGAGGTAGATTATTGGTACCCGAGTTAGAACCCGTACGAGGTGCTGTAACACAAGAGAAGAAACGAGGGCGATTAGTACTTGGAAAGTTAAGAGGGTCCATATTGCACTGTATTTGTGCTTTAGGACCGGCACACACGTTACGGTCGTCGGAGAAGTTTGACCTGCGCAGACTGTAGGATTCTTCAGTGACTATCTGCGCAGACTGTAGGATTCTTCAGTGACTAATGACTATACGTGTGAGACGGGCCTTAGAGGCAATGGTCACACTCGATAAACCAGAGCCCACCTGTAACCAAACTGAGGGAACCAGAGCTTACCTGTAACCAAACTGAGGGACTCGTTCAAATTTTGGCTCACTGGAAAGGGAGGCTTTGACTTCGATTTATTAGCTTTAGCAACACATTGTAATGGGTACTCCTACATTTTTTAAGCACTACCGGATAATTATTCGCATTTTGCTTTAAAATTTTAAAACCCTTCATGACACAGAAGCCATACGAGTTCTAGCCAGTAGGCAAGCAAACAGAAAATAAGCGGGATTAACTTCATATGACAATAGAGTTCAACAATATTCTAGGTATTATGTTTGAGTATATCACGGACCAAACAGCAGTGATAACACACATTCGACAGGGCTTTAACCTCACACTAACACCACACATAATCCTATATTCTATTCTAAATAATAGAAATAATACGTCCACATTATGTCGTTAGCTCGTTAGTGATACTAAATTTCGATTTATCTATGCTTTTCCTGCACACTAATATCCGCCGGAAATATGACTGCATTTTACCTGTGTGTATTGGATGAGGTGTGTGTGGTATATGCTGATTCAATATTATGGAACAAAATAATCTACAATTTTATTTATATAGATATTACTCCAAGTCAGCAGGATATTCTGCTGATGGAAATATTCTAGAACAGGGGTTTCCAACTAGCGGCCCGCGGGCCACATGTGGCCCGCCAGACCATTTTCGTGGCCAGCGAAGCTTTCTGAGATTTGTACAAAACTTACCTAAAATTCACCTGCGGTGCTCAAAATTCGATTGGACTGCATTTCTGAAAAGTTTGGGGGGGGAGGGGGGTACCTCTCAATGTAGCATGTGTCCCGCATACACATGGAAGTTGGAAACCCCTCCTGTTCTAGAAGGATCTGAGATCTGACTCGGTTTGTTTGATAACAATATGCAAGGATCATTCATTGTGAATAAACAATCGATATAAATTAAATAAGTATAGAGAAATGTTTATGTGTATTTCTGTAACGCTGAAGATGCCTTCACCGGCGAAACTAGTCCGTAAAATGAAAATGAAATAAAAAACCCAGATTAATTTTTAAAAATAGTGAAGAAGTATACGTTTGTCATTTCAACCTACCTAGTTATTGTTGATTCTCAGCATCTTTTAATCATCCTACATATCTGATGGACTTGAGACCCTTAAGCAGTACGGTTTTCTAATTAATTTGTAATCTCGTCCCATTTGATTGTCCCTACAGGACTATAGGTTGCGCAAGTTGTGCCGTACCATTGCTCGAGGATTCATCAGATTACACAAGCTACAAGAACCACCTCAGTATCTACAGTGAGGTTATTAACATCAGTATCATCCATAGATTCCATAGTGCTCGTCAAATTCCTTCTGGTTTACTAATTTGTGTTCCTACTCATCTTGAATAGTAATTTACTACAAGCGTCTCTCTGTCATGGTTTTCTCTCTGCGGAGCGGTCATTCAATGGTCTTTATGTGCTTGGTATCTTTTGAACAGATCTAGTTGCCTGTTCATTCATACTCGTACTCCTGTGTATTACTCATTCAGTTTCTTTTCATTCATACCGGGGGCTTGTTTGGTTCTTTGTTTGTATGTTTCATTCATGCGCGGATTTCTTTGTGTTCACATTTGTATGAACTTTGCGTTCTTTGAAAGTTTTGGTGATTTGAGGTGTTCTAATAGGTTTCTAACAGATTGTTTGATTCATGTTTTCTAACAGACTGGTGTGATGAATTGGAAGACTTAAAGATCCGGTAATACAACTCAGCATGGTGTTATACTCTGCTAGGACGTCTTATCTTTTGGCAAACATCGTAATGATGTCAGGAGTGACATTTGTTTTTAATAAATTTTCACGTTACAGATGTGTGATATGATGCTTTTAGTGCCAATTCCACACTGTTTTACATTTGATATTCAATATAACTGTCATACGTTATCTTGAATTATCTATATAGTCTATGTCATCTCCACGAATAGCATCCTGAGATTCCCAAGTCACATGTAATGAACACCTTAGTTACGTAATACACATTGAAAAAAAGCCAAACGCATCTTGAAATAAACGTATTAATATGTTTAAGCAGAGCTTTTACAAATGTCTACCTCAAAATGAAGCTAATACATTGTCATGTCGCTACTGGGACTTGAACCCCAGTCCCCTGGATTGGCCAAGCAGACTATTGGTACTGCTCCTGGCGAAAAAAAAAATAGTTACTTCACAAATGTGTTTTTGGCGCATCCCACCACACACTCTCCTCTTCCTAGATTATTTGACTGGTGACTGATGTATTGAACGCCGTCTACGACCATAAATAATGACCACCTGGTCTGCTCATCATGCGCACAACTAATAAAGTTTCGACATGTAGGTAGGTGGCTAATAGCTAGGTGTTATATGAAAAACATCAGTAACGACGACATTTGAGTAGCCATGAAATTATGTTGACTCTTAAAAACACTGCCTTAAAATTGAGTTAGGACAAAGGAATAGGCCACTAACACTACGAAGGTTCACTCAAAACACCAAAGTTTGTATTTTGAAGAGTCACTTGAGGAGGTTCATATAGCTTATGTTCGCCCGTGGGGGGACATATAGCGTGTTCGATACCTCGT
>NW_007377486.1:174481-210747 GCF_000475195.1 Diaphorina citri | reverse complement strand
TCGTAATAACTATGGCTAAATATGTTAAATACATGAAATACCAATAATCAACGCAATTAGAAAAAAATAAAATCTCTTCAGGTACTAAGGATTTCTAAATTTTCATTCACTAGCAGTATCTATTAGAAAATTGGGTAGCTTATATGAAGCTGAGTTACGGAGACGCAGGCACCTAGTCATGATAGAAGTTAGGAATCACTTACACCATTCATAAATTATCTAATACAATAAACAAACACAAAAACCCCCCATTCACACACATAGATAGGATTGACCGACATCAATCCTCCGCGAGTCATGTCATTCAATCATACAATTAATGTAAACATGCACGAATGAAGAAAACCTATCCTAAAACTTATTTAGTGACTCCAGAACAAATTTATGAAAACAGTTCAAAGCCATCCAGAAGAGTACCTGCAAGTACTTAAAAGCTGCATCACATCACCATAACACAAACTATGAATACTAAACAACAAAATATAAATATAAACAACAGGAAGTACATAATATTGGTAATGATTGAAAATAAGATAGAGAGGAAGATGGGACCAGAGCTGTGCAGAGATGCGGTATCCTATCGCGGTCGTAAATTTTCCATTAAAAACTGACACAATCTGACCATAGTGGCATAGCTCACACCAAATCAATTATGTAGAAAGGCACGTGGGTTTCCCATGAACCACATTGTCAGCATGATCATTTCATATCAGTGAATCTGTAACCCACCACGAAGTTCACTCTGGGTGATTACTCCCAGAGGATCACAATGTATCAGTTCGATACAATGATAAAGTTGAGACCTGGATACCTTCTGTACAGTTCTCATCTAGAACGAGGACAGATACTGAAGAGATAGAGTTAAAGCTAAGGGGCAGGGACTGTAGATGCCTGGGGAGAGTTCCGGATCAATATTTACTATCACCAATTTTCAAATGTTCCCACGATCTCGTGTCTGGTTGCTGACCTAGATATCTTTCCCTAGGCTTAACGAGTGTATCGCTAGGAGTGTGCGCGAACTGTGATGCTCACGCTGATAAAGACAAACAGAAGAAGACTCGGTAGATTTCGTGACCGGAGGAACAGGTTGGGGGCCAGAAACCCAGGGGGATCTATTGTGTCTGTGTTCTGTTTCGCAACCAAATGCCTTTCCATACTCATTTGTGTTCCACAGAGGCGTTTGTGGCAGATGGTAGTAATTTTGTGAATCACTGCTATTGACGACTATTGTGTGATCTGTTACCAAGAATGGATTTGATTATGCAATCAAACGAAAGCCGTCACTATACTCAAAGAATCAGAATCATAGGTAAAATGTCGTGGGACATTGTTACCAATATGAGTACCAAGTATTTCAAGTTCAAACACTACTGGTAAAGTTTTACCTCTTCTTCTTTCTCACTCTCACTAATGTAACGATACATTTATTTATGGTTATTGTAACATTTTTTCCCCTTGATCCAATCGTGAGAAACTTAAAAAGAAAAAAATCAACATGAATTGAACGAACACAGAGAGAAAGAGAAGATCTAAAGTTTTTTTGAAAGTTGCAAAATTCCTCGTGTTGATCACACAGAATATTGTTACAATGTTACATACATTGAAGATACCATCAGAATTTGCTATGTTCTCAGAGATACCTACCTACTGCATCTTCTGATTTGGTTGTAGATTTAGCATCAGTATCGGGGATTTGGTTTTGAATTCTCATTTGATAGATTAATTTTGTATGAAGAACAGACACACAATACTTTGAAAGTGTTTTGAAACTTCCATTTCAACTGTTCTTGTCTTAACAACATACCAAGTACTTAGTAGAGTAAAATATTTGTTTTATATGCGATTTTTAATCACAGAATAAATTCCTCGTGTTGATCACAGAGAATATTGTTACAATGTTACATACATTGAAGATACCATCAGAATTTGCTATGTTCTCAGAGATACCAACCTACTGCATCTTCTGATTTGGTTGTAGATTTAGCATCAGTATCGGGGATTTGGTTTTGAGTTTTCATTATGAAGAACAGACACACAATACTTTGAAAGTGTTTTGAAACTTCCATTTCAACTGTTCTTGTCTCAACAACATACCAAGTACTTAGAGTAAAATATTTGTTTTATATGCGATTTTTAATCACAGAAAAAATTCCTCGTGTTGATCACAGAGAATATTGTTACAATGTTACATACATTGAAGATACCATCAGAATTTGCTATGTTCTCAGAGATACGTACCTACTGCATCTTCTGATTTGGTTGTAGATTTAGCATCAGTATCGGGGATTTGGTTTTGAGTTTTCATTTGATAGATTAATTTTGTATGAAGAACAGACACACAATACTTTGAAAGTGTTTTGAAACTTCCATTTCAACTGTTCTTGTCTTAACAAGTACTTATAGTAGAGTAAAATATTTGTTTTATATGCGATTTTTAATCAGCAAAGTTGTCTACTCAGATATGATTTTCAGTGTACTGTCTCGTCACAGGGAGGCAATATCCTTTCACAGTAAGCACGGATTATATTCCATATGAATAGGATTGATGACAATGGGTGATTTATCATCACTACATTGTCTTCACATAGACGCGGTTCTCACGTATGAAATGGACGCTACCTGTTACCTATCTCACGTTATGATGCCTAGTGTCATCCGATAGTCATCTGAATATAGTCTGTCCATGTTAGATTGAGAATTTTGGGTGATTTATCATCACTACATTGTCTTCACATAGACGCGGTTCTCACGTATGAAATGGACGCTACCTGTTACCTATCTCACGTTATAATACCTAGTGTCACCCGATAGTCATCTGAATATAGTCTGTCCATGTTAGATTGAGAATTTCTGACATATATGAGTCATCAAAACACAAAGCAAAGTCACCAAAGTTCTCAAGCTAATTGAATCAGTCTATAACCGCAAAACACAATAGCAATTGTAACATTAGACACCTCAAGTTACTTTACACCAAGATGAGTTTGTCCTACGCCATAGCAACATATAAACACCATAATCCTAACACGTTACTTCACTATGGGACAGCATTAGGCAGAAAAGAACCATTTAAAAGGCAATTTACCTTATGGATGGTGCCGGTTGCAATCCCAAATACTTACAGCTTTGATGACATGATTTTCAACGTACTACGTACTACAGTACTAATATATTAGGAATCTCCTACTTGTTACTGAAGATCTCTCTGTATTGTACTTGTAATGATAGAAGGGTGATGGTCATATATAGGAACCTCATCATTGGAACTGATTCTGATGATCAAATCCAATTGCCTGTCAGGTTAGAATTCGATGAGATCTAGGTGTTACAATAGGACACCGAGTTGGTGGTACTCGGGTTGTGTGAGAACCAATGAGCTACAATTAGTTCTGGCTCAAGACATATTGTGATTTGATTTTTTTGATCAAATCCAATTGCCTGTCAGGTTAGAATTCGATGAGATCTAGGTGTTACAATAGGACACCGACTTGGTGGTACTCGGGTTGTGTGAGAACCAATTGAGAATTTCTGACATAGATGAGTCATCAAAACACAAAGCAAAGTCACCAAAGTTCTCAAGCTAATTGAAACAGTCTATAACCGCAAAACACAATAGCAATATTGTAACATTAGACACCTCAAGATGAGTTTGTCCTACGTCATAGCAACATATAAACACCATAATCCTAACACGTTACTTCACTATGGGACAGCATTAAGCAGAAAAGAACCATTTAAAAGGCAATTCACCTTATGGATGGTGCCGGTTGCAATCCTAAATACTTACAGCTTTGATGACATGATTTTCAACGTACTACAGTACTACATGTATATTAGGAATCTCCTACTTGTTACTGAACATCCCTCTGTATTGTACTTGTAATGATAGAAGGGTGATGGTCAGATATAGGAACCTCATCATTGGAACTGATTCTGATGATCAAATCAATTGCCTGTCAGGTTAGAATTCGATGAGATCTAGGTGTTACAATAGGACACCGACTTGGTGGTACTCGGGTTGTGTGAGAACCAATGAGCTACAATTAGTTCTGGCTCAAGACATATTGTGATTTGATTTTCAACATGACGACATATGAGACAATGGAAGATATGTTAGAGTTAAATATTGTATAGGACTCCTACGTCTGGATATTCCAAACATTTTGTCTTCTTCATAAATAACTTTACACATCTCTTTTTTAATTATATAAATATATCTGTAATGAAATGTGCAGCTATTGGGTTGGGTGTAGGTACCATTAGGATTGTGTATAATATTTATAATTATGTACAGGTACATACCTAGATATTTAAAAATAAAATACTTGAAATGATTTGTTTAATAATAATTAAATAGCTTTGGTATAATTATGGGTATCAAATAACTTTGTACCCACGGATTCCAACAGCTGCTTTATTTGGGGTGTCATATTTTATTTTGTTTCACTTGGATGAGACAGGTTTTAATTTAACTTGAACTTTTACCTGTTTCTAAGTAAACAAAGGTGTCAAGTTGTTCTCCGAAAATATATGAAGTCCGATGCAAAAAAATTAAAAATATAAAATTGTATATGTAGGTAGAAGATAGTGGTTAGTTCTGGCTCAAGACATATTGTGATTTGATTTTCAACATGACGACATATGAGACAATGGAAGATATGTTAGAGTTAAATATTGTAGGTATAGGACTCCTACGTCTGGATATTCCAAACATTTTGTCTTCTTCATAAATAACTTTACACATCTCTTTTTTAATTATATAAATATATCTGTAATGAAATGTGCAGCTATTGGGTTGGGTGTAGGTACCATTAGGATTGTGTATAATATTTATAATTATGTACAGGTACATACCTAGATATTTAAAAATAAAATACTTGAAATGATTTGTTTAATAATAATTAAATAGCTTTGGTATAATTATGGGTATCAAATAACTTTGTACCCACGGATTCCAACAGCTGCTTTATTTGGGGTGTCATATTTTATTTTGTTTCACTTGGATGAGACAGGTTTTAATTTAACTTGAACTTTTACCTGTTTCTAAGTAAACAAAGGTGTCAAGTTGTTCTCCGAAAATATGTGAAGTCCGATGCAAAAAATTAAAAATGGAAAATTGTAGCTATATGTAGGTAGAGGATAGTGAAAATAATAATGAAACATGGCAACTAAAGCAAGACAAGCATGTTAAGATCTGAAGATGATCTTCCCAGTCCGAAACGTCAAACTTACCGAAGCCCATTTTCTTCTTCAGTTTTAGCTGAGAAAGTCAACAATTATTATTGTACTTTATTTGGGGTGTCATATTTTATTTTGTTTCACTTGGATGAGACAGGTTTTAATTTACCTGTTTCTAAGTAAACAAAGGTGTCAAGTTGTTCTCCAAAAATATGTGAAGTCCGATGCAAAAAATTAAAAATGGAAAATTGTATAAATATATATTTAGGTAGAGGATAGTGAAAATAATAATGAAACATGGCAACTAAAGCAAGGCAAGCATGTTAAGATCTGAAGATGATCTTCCCAGTCCGAAACGTCAAACTTACCGAAGCCCATTTTCTTCTTCAGTTTCTTGAGTCCCTTCATTTTGCTTTTCAAATAATCTTTTACGCACTTTTCCTCCTTCTCCTGAACAAAGGTATCACAATATTGGGCACTGACACACAACTGAGGCTGTTGCCTATCACTAGCACTGTAGTACGAACTATTACAATTCCTGAACAAAGGTATCACAATATTGGGCACTGACACACAACTGAGGCTGTTGCCTATCACTAGCACTGTAGTACGAACTATTACAATTGTTTAATTTCTTTTCTTCAGTGTAATGAATATTTGGTTTGGAAATCTCTGAATAATTATTGAGTTCCACAATAACCCCCATGAACACTGGAATTTATGCACATTAATATTTGAAATAAAAATGGAAAAAAGCACCTTGAAAAAAATATAATTTGGAAAATATATGAAACAAACAAATAATATTTGAATTAAGTTTGAAGGAAATTGTTAATACACACTATGAATTGAAGAAAAAGTTAAATTGAAAAAATACACAAAATAACAAAAAGTTAAATTAAACAAAGTCACTGACGAACGAGAAAAAAAAAGTAAATTATTGAAGGATCGGATGAGAATGGATCACGAACCTTCCACTTCGAACTCCGAATGAACAATGATTTGATGAACAAGAATGAAGAAGTAAAGAACACACTACGAAATATGCTTGGAAATGCTTGCAAGACCCTAGCTGAGATAGGTAGGGATTATGATGAGTTGAATGAATGAATAGGTATTCCAAAACGAGCCACGCGACCCCCTAACAAACTTGAATTAATATTCAGAGGGAAAAATCCCACACGGAATGAGAAAATCCCAAAAGAAATCCCGGAATATGAGGAAGGGAGGACATTGAAAAGTACCAGGTTACCCAGGGCTTCTTCTCATTGTTGTAGTATTTCGGAATCTTTATAATGCTTTCGTAGATGAAGCCAGAAAGGCCATCTGAAATTGGCACTTGAAAGATATGTTTCCTAGGTCTGGAAATTTTCATGTAGACTCTCGTCTCGAATCCTTGTTCACAAGCTCAGGTAACACTTGGATAGTTCCGGTAAAATGATATCAAAACACAAAGCAAAGTCACCAAAGTTCTCAAGCTAATTGAAACAGTCTATAACCGCAACACACAATAGCAATTGTAACATTAGACACCTCAAGTTACTTTTTACACCAAGATGAGTTTGTCCTACGCCATAGCAACATATAAACACCATAATCCTAACACGTTACTTCACTATGGGACAGCATTAAGCAGAAAAGAACCATTTGAAATTTGAAAGGCAATTTCCATAGCAACATATAAACACCATAATCCTAACACGTTACTTCACTATGGGACAGCATTAAGCAGAAAAGAACCATTTAAAAGGCAATTGACCTTATGGATGGTGCCGGTTGTAAGGCAATTTACCTTATGGATGGTGCCGGTTGCAATCCTAAATACTTACAGCTTTGATGACATGATTTTCAACGTACTACAGTACTACATATATATTAGGAATCTCCTACTTGTTACTGAACATCTCCCTGTATTGTACTTGTAATGATAGAAGGGTGATGGTCAGATATAGGAACCTCATCATTGGAACTGATTCTGATGAAAAAATCCTTGCACATGTTTGATCTGTCCTGCCGATCATAACAAATTTATCTCGACTATCTAATAGACAATCAGAGCTTGAAAATCTGATACAATAACTTGCACATGTTTGATCTGTCCTGCCGATCATAACAAATTTATCTCGACTATCTAATAGACAATCAGAGCTTGAAAATCTGATACAATTATTCCATGTTTTAACCTTGCAAGGAATTTGATAGAAGTAACGTTGGAATCGTTTGTTTCTAACAGTAACAACAATTACATGAACATTAAAGATAGAGGTCATGGGAATGTTTCATTCATCGTTCACATCAGAGATGTGCTTGTTGTTATTATTGAGGAAGTTCTAAATTTGAAATGTAGATCAATTCAGAATTATGAACTCTCTAAATTCTAAAACTCGAGCTTAAAGTAAACAATCCAAATTCAAGTTTTGACCATTACTCAGGTATTATGGATCACCAGGGCTGATAGAACGAAATGAGAATACGTTGATACGTTCCTAACTTTCTTATTGAGGAAGTTCTAAATTTGAAATGTAGATCAATTCAGAATTATGAACTCTCTAAATTCTAAAACTCGAGCTTAAAGTAAACAATTCAAATTCAAGTTTTGACCATTGCTCAGGTATTATGGATCACCAGGGCTGATAGAACGAAATAAGAATACGTTGATACGTTCCTAACTTTCAGATTTGAGCAACTGTGAAACATTGGAAAACATTTTGAAGTTTTGGCTGCATCAGGTGTTGGGATTTATTTTTCCATCATCTAACTTTGGAAAACATTTTGAAGTTTTGGCTGCATCAGGTGTTGGGATTTATTTTTCCATCCTAGATTTTCACTTTTTAAACAAAAACTCTGGGAAGAAGTAACAAGTTCTTCTATCGTTTCCAGAAAACTGTTTGTACGCAACAGTTCTAGAATACAGAAAACTAGCACCAGCTTACTGATACTGACGAAAATTTTGGAAATTAAAAATAATAAGCCTGTCCAAGTGTCTGTTTTGTACATTTGCATAATAAAAGCAATGTACAATGGTCAGAAATCGACTGATCCAATAACAAAACCCTACCATCAGGCCTGATTACTATACCTACAGTTAGAACTTGGAACTGAAATCTCATAAAAATAAAGTAAATAATTTTCTCAAGGATCTGACCCTAACTTTCAGATTTGAGCAACTGTGAAACTTTGGAAAACATTTTGAAGTTTTGGCTGCATCAGGTGTTGGGATTTATTTTTCCATCTTAGATTTTCACTTTTTAAACAAAACTTTGGAAAGAAGTAACAAGTTCTTCTATCGTTTCCAGAAAACTGTTGTTAACTCAACAGTTCTAGAATACAGAAAACTAGCACCAGCTTACTGATGCTGACGAAAATTTTGGAAATTAAAAATAATAAGCCTGTCCAAGTGTCTGTTTTGTACATGTGCATAATAAAAGCAATGCACAATGGTCAGAAATCGACTGATCCAATAACAAAACCCTACCATCAGGCCTGATTATTATACAGTTAGAACTTAGAACTGAAATCTCATAAAAATAAAGTAAATAATTTTCTCAAGGATCTGACTATCAATCCGACCTAACAGGATGTAACTATAACTATAGAACTTAACTTTAAGTTCACAATATCTGACCATCATCATCATCTAAAATAGAATTCTAACAGATCCGACCTAACAGGATGTAACTATCAACTATAGAACTTACCTTTAAGTTCACAAGAATATTTTAAAACAAAACGTTTAGGATTTGGTAAAACATTCTCGAAAATTGAAGAATACGAACTTAACTTTAAGTTCACAAGAATATTTTAAAACAAAACATTTAGGATTTGGTAAAACATTCTCGAAAATTGAAGAATACACTTGAACTAGCACCAGCTTACTGATACTGACGAAAATTTTGGAAATTAAAAATAATAAGCCTGTCCAAGTGTCTGTTTTGTACATTTGCATAGTAAAAGCAATGCACAATGGTCAGAAATCGACTGATCCAATAACAAAACCCTACCATCAGGCCTGATTACTATACAGTTAGAACTTAGAACTGAAATCTCATAAAAATAAAGTAAATAATTTTCTCAAGGATCTGACCATCATCATCTAAAATAGAATTCGAACAGATCCGACCTAACAGGATGTAACTATCAACTATAGAACTTAACTTTAAGTTCACAAGAATATTTTAAAACAAAACATTTAGGATTTGGTAAAACATTCTCGAAAATTGAAGAATACACTTGAATTTCAACATAGAAAGTAGAAACCGACTCACTTGACGGAATGATGAAATTAGAAAATTAATGATGAAATATGCCGCAAGCCTTATGGTGAGGACTAAAATAAACCCTGATGATATTGATGATGATCTAATGATCTTCTCATCTCATAATGTCAAGCTATTCTAATCCTAATACTTATTCTGTAAATCCTTAATTAAATTGCGTAACTATCAGGCATAAGCACGTACGCCAAAAATGCCACGTGATCTGGAATTTTGTGATCGTGATTAAAGATCGGGACTTTTCCAGTCTCAATCGTGATATGGCGTTAAGAAACTTGTGAGTATACAGTGTGTCCACTTTTAATGTGCGCCATAGGAAAAATACATGTAAAAACAGTTTTTCTTGTCTCAAAAGTCCCCATTAAGTATTTTAGTTAAACCAAATATGTTAACTCATGTATTTTTATCTGAGGAATTCACTGGTGGTGATTTCATACACCTGGGACTTACAGTTAAAAAGTTAAGGGTTCGAAATCCGAGAAATGTGTTAGGTATGTTTAAATTAATACCTAAATACGGTACCTATTATTAACATGAAAATAAAAGGAAAACATTGCCAAGTTGAAATTGAGAGAAGGTTGAAGGAATTGAGATCCGGCATTTTCAGCAGACACGAAAAATTGGGAATGCAGACTTGAAGGAATTAAGATTCATAAGGCACGAAAAACTGGGAATGCAGGCTTGGCCTCAATTTTCTGATCTCACCACTTTTAAGGGTCGACATTTTTGGATAGGAACTTGGCCTTTTTTTCACATTTGTGTTTTTGTGGGGGATCAGATTATCAGGAAAGCTTCAGTATAATGAAAGCTCATAAAGGTCCCCAACTCCCAACAAAGCCAATAGTTTCTCCTGTCAAAATGTACTTAAGACTTTGATTTTACTGTCTTTTCAAGTAATTTCCCCAATCGTCGTTTATTTTCCAACATTCAAATCAATATTTTACTATTATAGTTTCTTATCAATGATTTTTCCAACATTGTACGGTTTTCTCTGGTTGAACTTGCACCAGGTTGTTAGGTTCAGTGTCCGATGATTCATTCAGTTCAAGTTCATACTGTTTTCCACAACAATAGCTGAGATATTTGCACTTTCCACCAAGTCGGATTTGTTAAGCTTGATGAGAACAGAAAATATCTACAAGCTCTCAAGTCTAAATACAGGAAACTCCTGTGGCTGTGGAAATAACATCATGTAATAACAATAACCATTGCAAGGCTCAATTATAATATGCAGATTTCCACATTCCTGTAGATATACGCATGTGATGTGCAGTCCTTGCTAACAACAGTGAGCTTGTTGCTTATGAACTTCCATGAGTTAAATGAACTCTTGTACCCATACAAGTTCAAAATGATTTTCAATTTAAATGTAAATCAATGTAGACTCTGATCCTACAATTTAGACAATAGCTGCAATGCAATTATTATGAGAATGTACATTGTACATTGGTGGGTACTTACTAGTTACTAGAGTTTAAATAGAAACACTATCGACAAATTGAAAAAATCCCTACCCGTTAATTATGAACTTCCATGAGTTAAATGAACTCTTGTACCCATACAAGTTCAAAATGATTTTCAATTTAAATGTAAATCAATGTAGACTCTGCAGATCCTACAATTTAGACAATAGCTGCAATGCAATTATTATGAGAATGTACATTGTACATAGGTAGGTACTTACAGTTTACTAGAGTTTAAATAGAAACACTATCGACAAATTGAAAAAATACCTACCCGTTACTATTGAAGAAACAATAAAAGGCCACCAACATAAAACAAAGGACCAATCAGTGATGATAGGTACCTATTACATGATTTTGTTTTTCGATTTCGATGCTTTCTTGTTTAATATGTACTACCTCAATTACAACTAGGTTCACACCTTAGGAGTAAAATTTGGTGTTCTACTATTGAAGAAACAATAAAAGGCCACCAACATAAAACAAAGGACCAATCAGTGATGATAGGTACCTATTACATGATTTTGTTTTTCAATGCTTTCTTGTTTAATATGTACCACCTCAATTACAACTAGGTTCACACCTTAGGAGTAAAATTTGGTGTTTCCAAAGTAAAATAGAAATTTCAATTTTCCTTGGATGGACTATTTTCAAAACAAGAATACCCGATGCTTTCTTGTTTAATATGTACCACCTCAATTACAACTAGGTTCACACCTTAGGAGTAAAATTTGGTGTTTCCAAAGTAAAATAGTAATTTCAATTTTCCTTGGATAGACTATTTTCAAAACAAGAATACCAAAAAAACTCTTGTAAAATGGTATGTACTGTCGATGCGGAGTAGAAAGGGCTCTTCAAAATTTCAACATCAAATAGAATTGATTACACTTCTTTTTCAATGACCTTTTCATGCATTTTATGACTTTGAAAATACTGAAGAACCGTACATAATTATGACCGGTGGATTGTAAAACCCAAGCAGAGAAGTATTTGGTTTAATTTATGGCACCAACATTGTCCAGCTTAAGACCTAACACTTGAGAAACCGAGAACACTTCCTGTGAGAAAAGAAAAGAGACATTTGCTATTGTTTATTTCTTGACGTTGAAACGCTTTCCAATCGAAATTTGACTGGCATAGGAGGAGCTGTTGAACAAATTGGTTTCAAAGAAGTTGATTGGAGAAAAGACAAAGCCTAATCTTTTCCGAACTATCACGTATCGAGCATTTGAAACCCTGATGAGCGAATAATCATGAGAAAAACAAAAATAAGAAGACTCCATGACAAACCAAACAAACCGTTTAGAAGTTTGCAAAAGATAATTTGACTGGCATAGGAGGAGCTGTTGAACAAATTGGTTTCAAAGAGGTTGATTGGAGAAAAGACAAAGCCTAATCTTTTCCGAACTATCACGTATCGAGCATTGAAAAGCAAAGAGAATTGAGAAATTCATGAAACCCTGATGAGCAAATCATGAGAAAAACAAAAATAAGAAGACTCCACGACAAACTAAACAAACCGTCTAGAAGTTTGCAAAAGATGACAAAATGTAGAAAAATACAAAATTTGACTGGCATAGGAGGAGCTGTTGAACAAATTGGTTTCAAAGAGGTTAATTGGAGAAAAGACAAAGCCTAATCTTTTCCGAACTGTCACGTATCGAGCATTTGAAACCCTGATGAGCGAATCATGAGAAAAACAAAAATAAGAAGACTCCATGATAAACCAAACAAACCGTTTAGAAGTTTGCAAAAGACCATGAAACCCTGATGAGCAAATCATGAGAAAAACAAAAATAAGAAGACTCCACGACAAACTAAACAAACCGTCTAGAAGTTTGCAAAATACGACAAAATGTAGAAAAATACAAACGAGAGATGGTCAAACTACCAAATATTTTCTATTGTACTTTCGTTTCACTTTTTAGGCAGGTCTTTTGTTTAAGAAAGTGATGATGATTTCCGGGAAATAGATTTTAAGCCTTTGAGAACCAACTACATTTCTACAATACTATTAATGCTGTCCATAATCATGATGGAGACATGGTCAGTAGGAAGAAATAAAAACAATGAAATCAAAAAGGTGCCAGGACATGAACGCGAAATGTTACCTGTATGACAGAACTATGTCTGTTACCTGTGAATTATAGTAATGATCTTTTACGCTAAAAATACTTTTCGCATGGAGTCATCAAGAACCTTTTCAACTTCATATGTTGCAATGGTCGTGAGAATAGGTCAAGTCTTCTTTTAGGATTAGAAACAAAGGACAATGGGTGACGATAATATTGTTCAAAGAAATCAATAAGTCATAGTATTTCTGTTACCTGTGAATTATAGTAATGATCTTTTACGCTAAAAATACTTTTCGCATGGAGTCATCAAGAACCTTTTCAACTTCATTTGTTGCAATGGTCGTGAGAATAGGTCAAGTGGTCAAGTCTTCTTCTAGGATTAGAAACAAAGGACAATGGGTGACGATAATATGGTTCAAAGAAATCAATAAGTCATAATTTTCGCATGGAGTCATCAAGAACCTTTTCAACTTCATATGTTGCAATGGTCGTGAGAATAGGTCAAGTCTTCTTTTAGGATTAGAAAGAAAGGACAATGGGTGACGATAATATGGTTCAAAGAAATCAATAAGTCATAACTTCATAGTGGGAGAGTAGGTAACACTCATTTGAATGACTACATTCACTACATTGTCAATTTCAATGGTTCAAATATTGAAAAAGATGCCGATCTTATGAAATCAGAGATTCTGATTTCATTTCGTGGGAAATGTCACAAGTCATAACTTCATAGTGGGAGAGTAGGTAACACTCATTTGAATGACTACATTCACTACATTGTCAATTTCAATGGTTCAAATATTGGAAAAGATGCCGATCTTATGAAATCAGAGATTCTGATTTCATTTCGTGGGAAATGTCACACAGAAAGCACCGCCATTATGAAATTAGTACGAATCGAGGATGTTCATTACGAGAATTATGTGTTTCATCCTTTTTATAAATCTTGAAGACTTTTGGTATTTCCTTGTCATTATCTCTGATAGTTATCTTGCCTAAATATGAAGATAGCATCCCAACAAGGACGTAACACTCATTTGAATGACTACATTCACTACATTGTCAATTTCAATGGTTCAAATATTGAAAAAGATGCCGATCTTATGAAATCAGAAAGCACCGCCATTATGAAATTAGTACGAATCGAGGATGTTCATTACGAGAATTATGTGTTTCATCCTTTTTATCAATCTTGAAGACTTTTGGTATTTCCTTGTCATTATCTCCGAGAGTTATCTTGCCTAAATATGAAGATAGCATCGCAACAAGGACGAACAGTGAAAATATTGGTGAGGTTCTGATGAGAACTTTTTTCGTATTCGTGACTCAAACAGCAAATACAAAGAAGTTGCTGCTCAGATCTGATTGGGTTGGAGTACGATTAGCTCAGGTATTTTGGATACAACTGTGCTTGATAAAACAGGAATACAAAGAAGTTGCTGCTCAGATCTGATTGGGTTGGAGTACGATTAGCTCAGGTATTTTGGATACAACTGTGCTTGATAAAACAGAGATTCGAACCAAAGTGAACTTTTAATGATCAAAGGAAAGGGTTGGAAGGTCGCATGAGAACCGCGATCCACTTGTAACAAACAATGATCTATTTAACAGATAACAAGATGTCCTAACTAGACTGAATGAGATCATCATTTTCAATATTAGCTGGGACTGCCGATGCAAGCCAAAGCATTGTGTTGCCTTTGAACACCTTGATAGTTGATATTGGAAAGAGGGGATAAAGCAAAAGAAGTTATTATGCCCTCGAACCAGGACTTTTCGGTGAGGACTTCCAATTTTCTCACGATGAATATATTGTACCTGATGTCTTTATCAATCGGACTAAGAATTTTGAACCAAATATTGAACTCGTATGAACTACATTGACCTCAAGATCAAGATGATATATCACGATCAGCTGTCTCTTAATTCATACATCAGCTGTTCCAATACATTGCATATGATTATGCCATATTTAAACCTACGAATAATTCCAAATTCTAATACTTTAGTGCATGATAGATTAGAAGAATCAGAAGAATGATGTTAGGAAACTGAACACGTCAATAATAGAATCGTGACATTGACCTCAAGATGATATATCACGATCAGCTGTCTCTCAATTCATACATCAGCTGTTCCAATACATTGCATATGATTATGCCATACCATATTTAAACCTACGAATAATTCCAAATTCTAATACGTTAGTGAATCAAGAAACACAATAGGTCACAGATTTTTTCAAGGACTTATTTTCAAGGTCTTTCAAAGGTATACCACGAGTATGTGTCCTTGAAAGGTATACTATATATGTACCTATGTGCAGGAAGGTAGCAGTTGAAAATAGGGTAATATCCAAGGTATCTACCTATATTTCCAAGCAAATGATTGAAATAATAGTATATAAATCACTGGGTGCAGAAGGTAACTAGGGTAAGATTTAAGGATAATTGCTAGAATCGTATATTTTCATAAATTTCCTTTCAAGTATTCTATTCTAATGTATTCTTGAGGAGACTTGAACGGCCTTGAACCTGGTAAGAGACGGCATGCCTGTTTTGACTATGCAAAAACACCATGTAGAGACGCCGTGGTCTATTATGTAGTAATGATAGGAGGAGTAATTGATGGCTTGGTGGAATTTAAAATTACCATTCTTCACGTTTAAGTGATTAGAGAAGCACCGCGGAAATCACCTGTGAACTTATTTAATAATGGTATGTCAGGGTGTGATTAGAGAAGCACCGCGGAAATCACCTGTGAACTTATTTAATAATGGTATGTCAGGGTACCTACTTGTATGTCAGAGTACCTATAAGTGTTCTACAGGATACAGGAGTTCAACTAGTCAGAGGCAAAAGCACGTTTAACACACCAGTTCCCGAAGGATAACTGTAGGTGAGCAACTTTGTGCTTGATGTCAGGGTACCTACTTGTATGTCAGAGTACCTATACTTGTATGTCTAAAAGTGTTCTACAGGATACAGGAGTTCAACTAGTCAGAGTCAGAGGCAAAAGCACGTTCAACACACCAGTTCCCGAAGGATCACTGTAGGTGAGCAACTTTGTGCTTATATTTGGTAGGGTGATCGTCTGAGGCGCAAAAAAGTAAAGGGTTTTGAGTCCAGAATATCATCACCTGCCTACAGGAAGTACCACGTGCAAGGATATAGGAAGAAGAAATATAGGTGCTAACAAAACAACGCCGCCTATCAACCATTTTTTCTTGCGTTCGAAATTCCTAAAAATAACGCCGATCAATTATGTACACATTCAATTATTGTAATTACCACCAATGTCAAATAGAAAAGAAAACAGGTTTTAACTCCTCCTGAAAAGCTTACAAAATTGCTGTTAGGTGGTGTTGTTTGTTAAACGCCGATATAATGCCCATGGGAAAGCTAAGGGTTATGCAGCAAAGTAAAGGGTTTTGAGTCCAGAATATCATCACCTGCCTACAGGAAGTACCACGTGCAAGGATATAGGAAGAAGAAATATAGGTGCTCACAAAACAACGCCGCCTATCAACCATTTTTTCTTGCGTTCGAAATTCCCTAAAATAACGCCAATTAATTATGTACACATTCAATTATTGTAATTACCACCCATGTCAAATAGAAAAGAAAACAGGTTTTAACTCCTCCTGAAAAGCTTATAAAATCGCTGTTAGGTGGTGTTGTTTGTTAAACGCCGATATAATGCCCATGGCAAAGCTAAGGGTTATGCAGTAAGGAAAAGGATATGAACATACCTGATGTTAGAAACTTATGCCTGATATTAGAAAGGAAAGGGTTGGATATAAACCAAAGGATATGCTGGTGACAACCTCTGGTTTAGAGTGGGTAGGTAAGAAAGTAGATTTTCCTGATTCCATTCTTATTGTTAGAACAAACTGAGACCCGGTCTGTAGAGGATGTTGGGGCTGTTGTACACAATATTTTCTTTCAAAATTTACCTTACCCTACAGCTTACATTTTTCCTGTTAAGTATTACTAATATACTAACTCTAGAAAACTTAGGTCAGTATCATGTCCAGATAGGCTTTGGGCTTCAGCAAAAGTGTCGATGAATTCCAAAAAAGGGGAAACATTATTGAGTTGATATCATACTGAACTTGGGGATTACACAATCACCTCCAAAGCTAAAATGCTTTCTGAAATGCTCTGTTGTTAGCAAGAGAGTGATGTCAAAATGCTTTCTGAAATGCTCTGTTGTTAGCAAGAGAGTGATGTCAAAATGCTTTCTTAAATGCTCTGTTGTTAGCAAGAGAGTGATGTCTGTTGTACACAATATTTTCTTTCAAAATTTACCTTACCCTACAGCTTACATTTTTCCTGTTAAGTATTACTAATATACTAACTCTAGGAAACTTAGGTCAGTATCATGTCCAGATGGGCTTTGGGCTTCAGCAAAAGTGTCGATGAATTCCAAAAAAGGGGAAACATTATTGAGTTGACATCAGACTGAACTTGGGGATTACACAATCACCCCCAAAGCCAAAATGCTTTCTGAAATGCTCTGTTGTTAGCAAGAGAGTGATGTCAAAATGCCTTCTTAAATGCTCTGTTCTTAGCAAGAGAGTGATGTCAAAATGCTTTCTTAAGTGCTCTGTTGTTAGAAAGAGAGTGATGTCAAAATACTTTCTTAAATGCTCTGTTGTTAGCAAGAGAGTGCCTTCTTAAATGCTCTGTTCTTAGCAAGAGAGTGATGTCAAAATGCTTTCTTAAGTGCTCTGTTCTTAGCAAGAGAGTGATGTCAAAATGCAATATACTAACTCTAGAAAACTTAGGTCAGTATCATGTTCAGATAGGCTTTGGGCTTCAGCAAAAGTGTCGATGAATTCCAAAAAAGGAGAAACATTATTGAGTTGATATCATACTGAACTTGGGGATTACACAATCACCTCCAAAGCCAAAATGCTTTCTTAAATGCTCTGTTGTTAGCAAGAGAGTGATGTTTTCCAATCTTCTTGGACCGAAAAAGAGGAAAGATGTATTGGTAGAGATACATCATATGAATAGGAACTTGGTTTGTCATTTCAGTAAAGTGTTACTTCAACTCCTAAATATTGAAAAAAAAACCGGATCCAACCACCCCTTCCGCTCATCTTTTGCTGATTTCAGGTGAAAGGAAGTTCAGGATTTGGATTTCATTGAAACCATTATCATATGAAAAGAAAAAAAACGAAAGTATTACATATTAGCATCATGAAATAATTACCATATGAAAGCAACAAGTAGTGATGTCATGCAGACAGCACGCGTGCATGTCTTCATAATTGACAATACACACACGACCAGGCAATATCATTTATTCTAATTGAAATAGCTGCAGATAATAGACGGTACGGAAGCGGAAGATAAAGCACAATAACAAAATAGGTGACAATTACCAGGCAATATCATTTATTCTAATTGAAATAGCTGCAGATAATAGACGGTACGGAAGCGGAAGATAAAGCACAATAACAAAATAGGTAGGTGACAATCGAGAGCCAAAAAACTAACTAAAAATTGGATTTCCAACCGTCACGTCAGTTAATGATGCTGACCTATCAATAAAATAACTCACCAAAATCAAATGGCTTTGAGAAAATAATTGAGCATCACACTTACCTGAAACAAATACAAGAAGAAAATATGGTTAGTACTGAATGTTGATATAAAAGTTAACTAAGATAAGTATAGGACCTACTGGAATAGTGGTAATATGGTAACAGGTAATGCTTTAGGAGTCTCAACCCAAGTAAGGTATCTAACTTTGAGGATAGTGGAAGAAGGAAAGGGACAGAGGGAGAAAGAGAGAAAGCTAAGCTTAGGACATAGCAGACAAAAAGGCTCATTAATTTTGACTTAGCACAGAATCTAAATACACAGCCCAATGTGATTCCCCCTGTCAAAAGGCAACATACTCGTAACACATCATGATGGAAACATAAACCTACCCACTCATAGGGAGTTCACGACATCCTGTTTCCATACCTACAAGTATATCTCCAGCAGCAGCTCGGGAATACAACATAAATGTCAAGAAACAAGTTGCAAGACTTGCACTGTTTCCTATCACATCCCCTACTTACATCCCTTGCAATACAATCTACTCAAGGAATAAGGAACCTATGACCCTCTCTCATATAGCTTATACCAGGAGGCTACCTTGCATCGCTAATAAGGAACCAGTATCCGATTGCGCCGATGAAAAGAGGTGTAATGGACATGCGATGGCTTTGAGAAAATAATTGAGCATCACACTTACCTGAAACAAATACAAGAAGAAAATATGGTTAGTACTGAATGTTGATATAAAAGCTAACTAAGATAAGTATAGGATCTACTGGAATAGTGGTAATGTGGTAACAGGTAATGCTTTAGGAGTAAATGTTGATATAAAAGCTAACTAAGATAAGTATAGGATCTACTGGGATAGTGGTAATATGGTAACAGGTAATGCTTTAGGAGTATCAACCCAAGTAAGGTATCTAACTTTGAGGATAGTGGGAGAAGGAAAGGGACAGAGGGAGAAAGAGAGAAAGCCAATCTCAGGACATAGCAGACAAAAAGGCTCATTCATTTTGACTTAGCACAGAATCTAAATACATAGCCCAATGTGTTTCCTTAAAACCAAGTAAGGTATCTAACTTTGAGGATAGTGGAAGAAGGAAAGGGACAGAGGGAGAAAGAGAGAAAGCCAATCTTAGGACATAGCAGAAAAAAAGGCTCAATAATTTTGACTTAGCACAGAATCTAAATACACAGCCCAATGTGATTCCCCCTGTCAAAAGGCAACATAACACATCATGATGGAAACATAAACCTACCCACTCATAGGGAGTTCACTACATCCTGTTTCCATACCTACAAGTATATCTCCAGCAGCAGCTCGGGAACACAACATAAAAACCTACCCACTCATAGGGAGTTCACTACATCCTGTTTCCATACCTACAAGTATATCTCCAGCAGCAGCTCGGGAACACAACATAAATGTCAAGAAACAAGTTGCAAGACTTGCACTGTTTCCTATCACATCCCCTACTTACATCCCTTGCAATACAATCTACTCAAGGAATAAGGAACCTATGACCCTCTCTCATATTATAGCTTATACCAGGACGCTACCTTGCACCGCTAATAAGGAACCAGTATCCGATTGCGCCGATGAAAAGAGGTGTAATGAACATGTATATTGTGCTTGTGATTTGACCTTAAAATCAAAAAATGTGCAATTTGTAGAATTTGCTCACTTTCCAAAGTTTTTTTTTCGCCTTTTACCTTTTTCTATTTAGTGGATGTGGAATTGTGGATAGTTCCTCTTTTACAAGTTCTCTAACTCGAAGCCTGCGACCCCAAAAAGTTGATCATTTGTGTGCGAGTCTTTTTTGTAAGCTAAATAAACCGTACAACATATATTATGTCCACAGATTACTTCAGTTGTGAAAGTAATTCTTGCAGGTAAACCCCGAAAATTTCTCATTTTTGGGTTCAAATTGGAGCATTTTGAATGTGGTTAGGTATAAGGCGCACATGACCGGTGCAATTAGAATATCACCTGACAGGAACTCTCAACTCAAATAGGGAGCCAGTAGGATCAGGCTGAGGTTTCAGATTCACTTCCGATCATCTTTATAGAGAGGAAATGCTGGAGGAGTGTATAAAGGAAGTAGATGAATGTGAAGGACAGAGGAGGGGGGTATCGAGTAGCTGTAAGGAGAACTCAGGAGGGGGTTAATATCATCTGCTATAGAGAGGAAATGCTGGAGGAGTGTATAAAGGAAGTAGATGAATGTGAAGGACATAGGAGGGGGTATCGAGTAGCTGTAAGGAGAACTCAGGAGGGGGTTAATATCATCTGTACATCTTGTAATGAGAGTAATGTGTGCGATTTAACCCGATGTAGTGCTACGCTTTTGAAGTTTTTGTGGAAATGAAATAATGAACCACATTCGATGGGAAATGAAAATCAGCAAGACAGACACACCAGGTTAATTATTTTCGAACTGCAAAGTTGCTTTCAGAAAGCTTATTGGTCCAGAAAAGGTTGACAAGATGGACCATTCTAAAAGTTGAATATCTCGGGAAGCTCAAGAGCACAAAAGATGATTATTGTGGCAAAAAACCAGCCTAAACGTAGCACAATGTTATAGGATTATGAAAACAATGAAATGTGAACAATGTGAACATGGTCCGGCTATTTTAGGTCATCTAAGATTCTTTTCTTTGAATTTGTCCACATGCTTACAACACGTACGACCTACATTTATAAGGACCAATAGTTCTGTGTGTGTTTTAGAAAAGCACGCAAAAAATTCCTGCCTTAAAAATAATTAGGAATAAAACCTATTGCCTCCTTGAATTTAGTGTAAAGGCAGGTGCACGAGGGTTTTAATTATAACATGATGATAATTATCATAAACTTTATTATAATGATAGCAACTTTATATTCAAGCCTTTCATTACTCAAGTGTTCAGTAACCAGTAACCATACGAGTATATCAATCAGTAAACTGGGTTGACAAACTGTAGCACTCAGAACAAGAACCCGTACGGGGTCCTCAAAGGTGCCATGGGGTACAAATTGGCCTTTTAGGTGTTAAACATGCTTGCCAGTTTCACTAAAATCCGGACAAACCGTTCGTATGGTGGAATTGAAAACCAAACTAAAAGGAAAATCCTCGTTTAGATAATGATGGTAACTTTATTCAAGCCTTTCACTTCCCAGGTGCTCAGTAAAAATATACATATCAATCAGTAAATGGGTCGATAAACTATAGGACTCAAAACAACCCGTACGGATCCTCAAAGGTGCCATGGGGTACAAATCGGGTGACAAGAAAATGCCTTTTAGGTGTTAAACATGCTTGCCAGTTTCACTAAAATTGGACAAACCGTTCGTATGGTGGCTTTGAAAACCAAACTAAAAGGAAAATCCTCGTTTAGAACTCACTTGGTTCATCCAATTATTGTTAACTTTTAAAATGTGCTGCAGGGATAAAAGAGCTTTTCAGTCCCTGTGTACAGGTCACACATAGCTAATACAACGATATACATATCAATCAGTAAATGGGTCGATAAACTATAGGACTCAAAACAACCCGTACGGATCCTCAAAGGTGCCATGGGGTACAAATTGGGTGACAAGAAAATGCCTTTTAAGTGTTAAACATGCTTGCCAGTTTCACTAAAATCGGACAAACCGTTCGTATGGTGGAATTAAAAACCAAACTAAAAGAAAAATCTTCGTTTAGAACTCACTTGGTTCATCCAATTATTGTTAACTTTTGAAATGTGCTGCAGGGATAAAAGAGCTTTTCAGTCCCTGTGTACAGATCACACATAGCTCATACTGTCATACAACGGCCAAGGAGTATTCTCCTTTATTCTAGTTAACTTTTCAGACCTGCCACGCGACAGAAGTTACAGGGCTCCTGATCCTAATCTAAACAACTGTAACAGCTTTACTTTGGAGATACCTCAAAATTCCTAAAAATAACGCCGATCAATTATGTACACATTCAATTATTGTAATTACCACCCATGTCAAATAGAAAAGAAAACAGGTTTTAACTCCTCCTGAAAAGCTTACAAAATTGCTGTTAGGTGGTGTTGTTTGTTAAACGCCGATATAATGCCCATGGGAAAGCTAAGGGTTATGCAGCAAGGAAAAGGATATGAACATACCTGATGTTAGAAACTTATGCCTGATATTAGAAAGGAAAGGGTTGGATATAAACCAAAGGATATGCTGGTGACAACCTCTGGTTTAGGGTAGGGTGGGTAGGTAAGAAAGTAGATTTTCCTGATTCCATTCTTATTGTTAGAACAAACTGAGACCCGGTCTGTAGAGGATGTTGGGGCTGTTGTACACAATATTTTCTTTCAAAATTTACCTTACCCGTAGGATTCTTCATTCTCTGAGTTTAGTATTTGCACTATCCGTTCAGATTTTGATTTTCCAGAGCTTCAGCGAGGTTGGAACCCCAGAAAAAAACAGTAGGGTAAGAAAAGATTTTACTTCTACATTAATCATGCTCATAATCATGGCACACTGGTGATGTCTCACGGGTGTCAAAGAAATATACTAACTCTAGAAAACTTAGGTCAGTATCATGTTCAGATAGGCTTTGGGCTTCAGCAAAAGTGTCGATGAATTCCAAAAAAGGGGAAACATTATTGAGTTGACATCAGTGACCAGACTGAAACTTATCCATCCGACCATCCCCATCTTAGGAAATACTCAACCATGTCTTCAGCAGGAGGATATGTCACTACAGCTGAAGAAAGCTATTAAGAGAGCAGGTGAAATGGACACGCTTTTCCGTCTCTTCTTTGTGAAGTAAAGAACACGCTGAGAGGAGTTGAGTACTATTTATCAGCACTCAGCCCTTGCTGAAGAAAGCTATTAGGAGAGCAGGTGAAATGGACACGCTTTTCCGGCTCTTCTTTGTGTGAAGTAAAGAACACGCTGAGAGGAGTTGAGTACTATTTATCAGCACTCAGCCCTTGAGTGTCTATAATCCGTTATCAGTAAAAAACACAGAAACTATAGGGGGTATCCTGGTAACATCTCACTATCTAAAAAAGAAAAGAAGTTAATTCTGTCGACAAACTGTAGTAAACAGAGAAATTTTACGAAAACCAGCAACTGACTCAATAGAAAACAAGCTGAACCTGAAGGTAAACCTGAAACATAACAAACTGTAGTAAACAGAGAAATTTTACGAAAACCAGCAACTGACTCAATAGAAAACAAGCTGAACATGAAGGTAAACCTGAAACATAAAGAAGTTAATTCTGTCGACAAACTGTAGTAAACAGAGAAATTTTACGAAAACCAGCAACTGACTCAATAGAAAACAAGCTGAACCTGAAACATAAACTGATACCAATTTGGCAGGTAAGAATTTGCCTGACTCTTGAAGATGGAGTAAGAACTTATAGAGCAAGAAACATATCTACAAAATTTCAGATGAAACTATGAAGTCGTAAAGGTAGAAATCTGGCAGGTAAGAATTTACCTGACTCTTGAAGATGGAGTAAGAACTTATAGAGCAAGAAACATATCTACAAAATTTCAGATGAAACTATCAAGTCGTAAAGGTAGAAATCACTATTCAGCTTCAGGGTTGTGTAGAAATAGAGAAAATCTCGGAGAAACAAAATTTCCCACGGTTATGATGAAAAGTACATCTCTGCATCCTAAAGGCAAAAGGTAAACAATAGATGGTAGGTAAGAATTTACCTGACTCTTGAAGATGGAGTAAGAACTTATAGAGCAAGAAACATATCTACAAAATTTCAGATGAAACTATAAAGTCGTAAAGGTAGAAATCACTATTCAGTCTATTCACTATTCAGGTTCAGTGTTGTGTAGAAATAGAGAAAATCTCGGAGAAACAAAATTTCCCACGGTTACGAAAAGTATACACCTCTGCATCCTAAAGGCAAAAGGTAAACAATAGGGTAGGTATACACATTTCATATTATGAAACGCTTCACTATTCAGCTGCAGTGTTGTGTAGAAATAGAGAAAATCTCGGAGAAACAAAATTTCCCACGGTCACGAAAAGTACATCTCTGCATCCTAAAGGCAAAAGGTAAACAATGGGGTATACACATTTCATATATGAAACGCTATAGCTAGCTGCACCTTTCGCAAGAGACAATGTAGGATCTCCCCCCTCATGCTAGAATCAGGTATTGTCTGCAAAATGTGAATTCAGAAAGACATAAAACTCCATGCATAGAAATTCAACGTCAGCGTATTGTCTGCAAAATGTGAATTCAGAAAGACATAAAACTCCATGCATAGAAATTCAACATCAGATGATTTCGAGAGAGAAAAATTAAAAATAGTCAAACACAAGAGAGGGTTCTTTCTAATGCATCCCCCTAGTGAGGCTGGCTAAGCCAGGTGGGTATTGGGGGAAGGTACTGCAGATGCTGGCACACTCCAGGTCGCGTGGCATAAGAACATCTGCTTCGGATATAACATTCGGTTCCCATGGCATCGACACCTGGCTTTACTTGGGTCCTAAACATATGATCCTGCCTCAGTGACGGAATGTGTGGGGTTCCAATGGTATCGGAGGATTCCGGGGGATTCTGGGATTTCTGAGAGGAAACCTAGCATATGGTGAAAGATTCAAAGTGACCAAAATGACTAAGACTGACGAGAAATAGTTTCCTTAATTCAAGAAAGGGTGAAAAGATGTAAAGAACAAAACCAATAAGAACTGTCCTGCTCTGTGTGAGTGGACCACTTTTCAACACTAAATCAGATCTGTCCTAAAGAATCTTTTCCTGCGGCAAATTCACCAAGTACAACTCTCGAACGGTTAGCTTCGGATATAACATTCGGTTCCCATGGCATCGACACCTGGCTTTACTTGGGTCCTAAACATATGATCCTGCCTCAGTGACGGAATGTATGGGGTTCAATGGTATCCAAAGGTCCCGAGTCTGAACCAACCCTCGCTTTAGAGGAAACTTATATAGCATATGGCGAAAGATTCAAATTGACCAAAATGACTAATCCTGACAAGAAATAGTGTCCTTACTTCAAGGAAAGGTGAAAAGATGTAGTGAACAAAACCAATAGGTAAGAACTGTGGTAGCTAACCTGCGTGAGTGCAACATTTTTCTTTGCCCAAATCCGATTTGTCCTACAGAATCTTTTTCCGGGGCATATTCACTAAGTACAACTCTCGAACGAAACGGGTACCTAGTCTAATTTTGACGAAATTTTCCAGAAATGTTTAGCACAGAAAGAGAAATTTGATCATTCAATTTTGGTTCAATCGCTTCTGCGTCTCCCAAAGGTTATATGAATAATCGCCACTGGTAGTTCTGATAATAATGGTACGGGCCTCTTATCTTGGAACATGGTCTTATTCCTTGCGTAAGGGAAAATCTACGGGAGCTATCTATCTCTTCCATATAATTTATAATGAGAAGGTAAAGAAGATGATCGTCTTCAAGCAAGGTTGAGAAGACAGGAATGGTTTCAAGAGAATTGGTTTGGAGATCTTGGTTAGACTTACAGCTGTCCAGTTTATTTTTCCTCATATGTGTGTGCAATTGAACTTGGATTTTTTTTTCTTTCTATTTACTTGTGTCAAATAAAAATAGCATTCCATTTGAATATCGAAAGGTTGATTTGAAAACCCAAAGACAGTAGTTCTATTCCCGAGAGAAGTTCCGAGCAAGCCTCAAATTAGTATTAGTATAAACAGTGCTTTATTTTATATATACCTATTTTTGACAGTAGGAACAATATTACAATAGTGATAAATACAATAATAGGTATCAGTAAGGGAGTGCCTACCTAGATATAGTTACTTAAATGGTTGGGGCCACGAACCAAGCCGAAACCAGACTCAAGTTCAACCCCCAGACCAGGCAGACCCCCCGGCTGATTACAGAGTCTCAGCCAAACACTCCACCCCCCAGTCCGGGAATCAAACCCAAGAAGGCCAGGACTCAGTCCGTAGTCCCAACCATTATTGACGGCACGACCCCCCATACTAAGAGACCAAAAAAATATTGGCCCCTCGTTATTTTGGGGTTTCAAGGTTTAAAAATAATAATAATAAAAATAACAGCCTTCTTAGATTAACTAGTTAGTAGTCGCCCACACCAATACAAGAAACTTTAAACCCCTGGCATCCCTCTGCTGAAAACGATCCTAGACCCCCAGATCTTAAGAAACCCAAGGAACAGAAGAACAGCTGATGTGTTCCTTGAAGAAAATGTGTAATGTGTAATCAAAAGGAAACATCTGACTGATAAACCTGTACAAAGAAATTCTCCATGCAGGTAGATAAGAAAATAAATAAAGGTTTGGAAAAGAAAAGATAAATACACGTAACATGTAAGAAAAGAATATCCAAGGAAAGGTCATCCATGGTTTGCTTGAAGTGATCGTAAAATTCGATGGAAAAGAAGTGAACAATAAAAAATCGAAGAAATCTCCGTAACAAATAAGAAGTGCTTGCAAGGTATTAAAAAACTTAAAGGTAAAAGGTCGAATGACAAAGCGTTTGACCATCAAAAGATATTGACAAAATGACAAAAATATCTCGTTATAAAGATAAATGATCAGCTGTTCTAAAGAATTTGATAAAAGAAAAAAAGAAGAAAATGGATACAAATGAAATCCATCTACATTTTGCACTTGATGTTAGAAAGTTCTTGAGGAAATGGTATGATAGAATCAGCTTTTCCTGACGTGTGGGCTGTGGGTCATTCTGGAAACTTGAAACAGATGGTCCAAACGAATGCAATGATGTACATTTAACATGGAAACTTTCTGTAGTTTTCGAATTTAAATACCCACAATGAAGTGATCGTAAAATTCGATGGAAAAGAAGTGAACAATAAAAAATCGAAGAAATCTCCGTAACAAATAAGAAGTGCTTGCAAGGTATTAAAAAACTTAAAGGTAAAAGGTCGAATGACAAAGCGTTTGACCATCAAAAGATATTGACAAAATGACAAAAATATCTCGTTATAAAGATAAATGATCAGCTGTTCTAAAGAATTTGATAAAAGAAAAAAAGAAGAAAATGGATACAAATGAAATCCATCTACATTTTGCACTTGATGTTAGAAAGTTCTTGAGGAAATGGTATGATAGAATCAGCTTTTCCTGACGTGTGGGGTGTGTGTCATTCTGGAAACTTGAAACAGATGGTCCAAGGTTCTATTCCAAAAACCTAAAAACGAATGCAATGATGTACATTTAACATAGAAACTTTCTGTAGTTTTTTTCGAATTTAAATACCCACAAGTTTATAATTAGTGGAAATACCAAGTATAATTAATTTCACTTGACAGTAATTGAATGTTAATTGATGACACTCACAGAGTAATGGACAACTCATGACATCATGACACCTTATTACAAGAAGATATCGTCATCACAGGATAAACCAAACACCGAAGATACTTAGGGATGACACTCACAGAGTAATGGACAACTCATGACATCATGACACCTTATTACAAGAAGATATCGTCATCACAGGATAAACCAAACACCTAAGATACTTAGGTACTGCCTTTATTGACTTTAATAAAGCATTTGACAGCATTTTCCACTCAAGCATATGGCTTGCACTGAAAAAAGCCAATGTTGACGAAATCTATATCAACATCTTGAAAAATTTGTATAGGAATGCCAAAGCCTACATCTCTCTAGACCAAAATGGCCCAGCATTCAAACTAGAACGAGGAACTAGACAAGGTTGCCCATTATCCCCAGACCTATTTAACTGCGTTCTAGAACTTATATTTAAACACATTGACTGGAGCAATAAAGGTATTGTTATCAACGGAATGCCACTTACACACCTGAGGTTCGCAGATGACATTGTCATTATATCAGACAGCCTGGAGAACCTTAAATTAATGTTAAAAAACCTCAAAGATTCAAGTATAGAACATGGATTAAGCATGAACAACAATTATGTTCGTGGATTCGCGTCCCGAATCGACATTTTGGATATTTGGCAAGCCTAGCTATAGGGAACAAAGTCCAAGGTATTCAATAAGATATTTTTAGCTCCCCTCTTTAAAATGAAATTCAACTAAAGTAACTACTTAAGCAAAGTAATAAAATAAAGGTAAATTTCGAGTACCCCATAATAATTCTAAATACATAACAGCAGTGAGTAGGTAGGTACTCTGTTAGTAGAAGCAATACCTACTTACTACCATCGGGCACCAGGTGGTATAGACAGATGTATAGGGTGAAAACCAAAAATATTACAAAACCACCTCTACTCTGCAATCTCTAAACACTCCAATGTGCCTACTAGGATCTTTCTTTAAAGTACCTTTGAGGTGCGTTCAAAGTAATATATCAATTTAAATATTTTAGTTTACTTAATGGGTATAATAAATCATTTTATTTATGTACTTTCGCAAGATTAAAATATATCAATTTAAATATTTTAGTTTACTTAATGGGTATAATAAATTATCTTATTTATGTACTTTCGCAAGATTAAAAAGTTTCGTCAAGTCCAGAGTAAAAATAAAAAATTCCTTTTCTCTTCAATTATACACCCTTGAGCCTGCCTATCTTAGAAGATAGCGCGTCTGCCTTGTAACTTATAAATGTACTTTCGCAAGATTAAAAAGTTTCGTCAAGTCCAGAGTAAAAATAAAAAATTCCTTTTCTCTTCAATTATACACCCTTGAGCCTCTGGAAGTAAGTAAGTTACCTTCCACTCGGGACTTCGTAATTCCACTCGCATTTAAAATATCTGAACGCACCAAAGGTCCTCATCTGAGTTTAGAACAGAAGGTCGTAAAAGGTTTGAAAAACGAAATATGAATAGTAGAGTGGGGGGGGGATAACCAGAAAGGTAAAGGAACAGAACACCAATCCATTTTAAATGATAACATACGCACCCAGTAAGTAAGTTACCTTCCACTCGGGACTTCGTAATTCCACTCGCATTTAAAATATCTGAACGCACCCCTCATAAAGGTCCTCATCTGCGTTTAGAACAGAAGGTCGTAATGACATGAATAGTAGAGGGGGGGAGGGGGGATAACCAGAAAGGTAAAGGAACAGAACACCAATCCATTTTAAATGATAACATACGCACCTACCAGCTGATGTTCTAGTACTAGTAGGTATCTAGTACTACCCTACCAACTGATACTTACCTTATGTTGTGAACAGACTGCAGCTATACGAGTACATCTAATAACCAGAAAGGTAAAGGAACAGAACACCAATCCATTTTAAATGATAACATACGCACCTACCAGCTGATGTTCTAGTAGGTATCTAGTATAGTACCAACTGATACTCACCTTATGTTGTGAACAGACTGCAGCTATACACCTACTGGTAATGGTTCTATGGTAATCGATATTAGAAACCACAGACCATATGATATGCTCCGTACATCTAATGGTAATGGTTCTATGGTAATCGATATTAGAAACCACAGACCATATGATATGCTCCGAACATACGGCTCACATTAGAAAGTAAAAGAAATTGGAAACGAAGAAACAAGGCTGCTGCTGCTGCAAGTACAATGGTGCCAATATAATAAGTTCTATTTAAAATATTTTTAATTATGATTCAAATTATCTTCGGAACAGAAGAATCGAAGAGTGGAGGACAGGATAGGAGAAAGCTTGCCGTTCCGTGAACAAACAGACCGACCGGGAATCGAACTCGGAATCTAACGCTTACTTACAAGTCAGGCCCGCTAGCTTTCAAGCTAACTAGGCTACATCGCAAATGTCTTTCTTTAATCATCATCTTCTCTTCCTCGCATTTTCCCGTGTTTAGACGGGATCGGCGTTTTTCGTCAGCCTCTCAATCAGCCCTAACTATAACCACAGACCATATGATATGCTCCGAACATACGGCTCACATTAGAAACTAAAAGAAATTGGAAACGAAGAAACAAGGCTGCTGCTGCTGCTGCAAGTACAATGGTGCCAAAATAATAAGTTCTATTTAAAATATTTTTAATTATGATTCAAATTATCTTCGGAACAGAAGAATCGAAGAGTGGAGGACAGGATAGGAGAAAGCTTGCCGTTCCGTGAACTAACAGACCGACCGGGAATCGAACCCGGAATCTAACGCTTACTTACAAGGCAGGCCCGCTAACTTTCAAGCTAACTAGGCTACATCGCAAATGTCTTTCTTTAATCATCATCTTCTCTTCCTCGCATTTTTCCGTGTTTAGACGGGATCGGCGTTTTTCGTCAGCTGCGATTATGTTCGCGGATTTGGCAATTATGTTCGCGGATTCGCGTCCCGAATCGACATTTTGGATATTTGACAAGCCTAGCTATAGGGAACAAAGTCCAAGGTAGTCAATAAGATATTTTTAGCTCCCCTCTTTAAAATGAAATTCAACTAAAGTAACTACTTAAGCAAAGTAATAAAATAAAGGTAAATTTCGAGTACCCCATAATAATTCTAAATACATAACAGCAGTGAGTAGGTACTCTGTTAGTAGAAGCAATACCTACTACCATCGGGCACCAGGTGGTATAGACAGATGTATAGGGTGAAAACCAAAAATATTACAAAACCACCTCTACTCTCCAATCTCTAAACACTCCAATGTTAGGTACTCTGTTAGTAGAAGCAATACCTACTACCATCGGGCACCAGGTGGTATAGACAGATGTATAGGGTGAAAACCAAAAATATTATAAAACCACCTCTACTCTCCAATCTCTAAACACTCCAATGTCCCTACTAGGATCTTTCTTATAGTAAAGTACCTTTGAGGTGCGTTCAAAGTAATATATCAATTTAAATATTTTAGTTTACTTAATGGGTATAATAAATTATCTTATTTATGTACTTTCGCAAGATTAAAAAGTTTCGTCAAGTCCAGAGTAAAAATAAAAAATTCCTTTTCTCTTCAATTAAACACCCTTGAGCCTGCCTCTCTTAGAAGATAGCGCGTCTGCCTTGTAACTTATAAACACTAGATCGTGCGTTCATTTACAGTTAATACTTGATTCTATCAAAAGCATTAAGGAGGTAGCTTATAGCTTTGGATATTAATCTTACCTGGAAGTAAGTAAGTTACCTTCCACTCGGGACTTCGTAATTCCACTCGCATTTAAAATATCTGAACGCACCCCTCATAAAGGTCCTCATCTGAGTTTAGAACAGAAGGTCGTAATATGAATTTATGAATAGTAAAGTAGTGGGGGGAAACTTTCGCAAGATTAAAAAGTTTCGTCAAGTCCAGAGTAAAAATAAAAAATTCCTTTTCTCTTCAATTAAACACCCTTGAGCCTGCCTATCTTAGAAGATAGCGCGTGTGCCTTGAAACTTATAAACACTAGATCGTGCGTTCATTTACAGTTAATTCTTGATTCTATCAAAAGCATTAAGGAGGTAGCTTATAGCTTTGGATATTAATCTTACCTGGAAGTAAGTAAGTTACCTTCCACTCGGGACTTGGTAATTCCACTCGCATTTAAAATATCTGAACGCACCCCTCGTAAAGGTCCTCATCTGAGTTTAGAACAGAAGGTCGAAATATGAATAGTAGAGTAGTGGGGGAATAACCAGAAAGGTAAAGGAACAGAACACCAATCCAATTTAAATGATAACATACGCACCTACCAGCTGATGTTCTAGTAGGTATCTAGTACTACCCTACCAACTGATACTCACCTTATGTTGTGAACAGACTGCAGCTATACGAGTACACCTAATGGTGATGGTTCTATGGTAATCGATATTAGAAACCACAGACCATATGATATGCTCCGAACATACGGCTCACATTAGAAACTAAAAGAAATTGGAAACGAAGAAACAAGACTGCTGCTGCTGCTGCAAGTACAATGGTGCCAAAATAATAAATTCTATTTAAAATATTTTTAATTATGATTCAAATTATCTTCGGAACAGAAGAATCGAAGAGTGGAGGACAGGATAGGAGAAAGCTTGCCGTTCCGTGAACAAACAGACCGACCGGGAATCGAACCTGGAATCTAACGCTTACTTACAAGGCAGGCCCGCTACTTTTCAAGCTAACTAGGCTCGCAAATGTCTTTCTTTAATCATCATCTTCTCTTCCTCGCATTTTCCCGTCTTCAGACGGGATCGGCGTTTTTCGTCAGCCTCTCAATCAGCTCTAAGTAACTAGGGTGATTGCTTTGGGCTGACATTTGGTTTTGGCTACAAAAAAATTCCAAGTGGATGCCACGCACTCAACCTTTGCTATTTCTTTAGCTAGGCAACATTAATTTCTCGATAGAATTTGTTAATTTTTATGACTTGACTTGAAGTCAAACCACCAACTTCCTGAAACAAAGTCCACCATGCTAACTACTTCACTACTGAATTACTGATGACTCTGCAAGGTGTGCAAGCCTAGTGTCATACCCACCCAAGAGCGGAGGCTGCTCAAATTCAAAAATAGTTTGAGCTCATCATCATCACCATCATCAAATCTTAAGTCGTTCCAGAAATGGAACGATAAAAACCCAAACTCTGCAAGGTGTGCAAGCCTAGTGTCATACCCACCCAAGAGCGGAGGCTGCTCAAATTCAAAAATAGTTTGAGCTTATCATCATCCTCACCATCATCAAATCTTGAGTCTTCCAGAAATGGGTTTGAGCTATAGTTAGGCTTGCCAAACGTCCCGAATTGGCCGGGACAGTCCCGAATTTCAGGGAGTGTCCCGGCGTCCCGTTCAGTTTTTTTACTGATGGCTTGTGTCTTTTTTCAAAAAAAAAAAATAAATAAATAAATAAAAATAAATAAATCCAATAAATTATTAGTAATATTAGTACCTACTCTTTCTCCCTGGAAATTAAATACATTGGCTGAACCCAGTAACATACTACCTACATTGAACCAGATAGGATGCATAAAATGGAACAGATACAAGATTACCCCTTGTTATCACTGTATATGCAACATGCCATACACAAAGTATAAAATCAGTTTTTATATCCCATTTTCTACTACCCAAGTATGATTACCCCTTGTTATCACTGTATATGCAACATGCCATACACAAAGTATAAAATCAGTTTTTATATCCCATTTTCTACTACCCAAGTACCCAGTACCCATCTCATGATGTAGGAGTTGTATCTCAACCTTTTCTTGTCTTATGGCATAAGAGCAACCTCTGAACCAGAAGAAAGGCAACCCACACATAAATAACTGAATCACACTAAGTACCTACCTATTTAGCTAAGAAGCAGTTATCTGCCTCGTAGTAATTGAATTTAGCTGATAAGGATTTGATGTGACTCTCAAAATACCCATTCTAGACCTTTAGATCCCAAAGCCATCTAAATATTGAATTCAGCATGCTATCAGAATATTACCACCAGAATCCTCAGGAATCCAAGTTCAAACAGACTTTGTCAATTTTGATTGATGTTTCTCCAAACCTATCTAATCCCTGGGTCGTCAAAATACCCATTCTAGACCTCTAGATCCCAAAGCCATCTTAATATTGAATTCAGCATGCTATCAGAATATTACCACCAGAATCCTCAGGAATCCAAGCTCAAACAGAATTTGTCAATTTTGATTGATGTTTCTCCAAACCTATCTAATCCCCAGGTCTAAGAGGCTGGACATCACTCAAAATTATTTCAACTTCAACAAAAAGCTGTAGTAGACCCATGGGTAGACAAATTCACTCCAAAGGGATTTAGGTAATTATTCAGAAGCTATTATTATGTTAAGGCAGTCTTTTCCTGATCCCTTATGTGCTGTGTCCATTTTAGTTTAGGACTATTGCACTACCATTCAGAAGCTAAAACAATGGAAAACGAAACTTTTTTTTGTGTTTGACCTAACCTTATATTTTCCTGATCCCTTATGTGCTGCGTCCATTTTAGTTTAGGACTATTGCACTACCATTCAGAAGCTACAACAATGGAAAACAAAACTTTTTTTTTTTTGTGTTTGACCTAACCTTATAAAAACCTTTTTGTAGCAATTTTTCACTGTCATGGCTTCTGAACTGGTGCCCTACACTTTTATTAGATATGTTTTTACACATTTGAGTACCAAGGTACCTACACTACCTAGGGTCTGATAATTCTAACAAGAGTGTGTTAGGCATGCAACCTAGTAATACATGCAGTTAAGTGAGTGATAGAAACTTTGAGAAACTCACCACTGCTTCCTGATTGTCCCATGTTATCAGAAATAAGTCTAAGGTTTCTATTCTCAATCAAACTTTGAACTCATAGTTTTCCGTTCTATGACTGGAGCATGTAGGTACTATAGATAAAGCTAACTAGGAGATGCTACGGTAAACTCTATCAATGTTTACACTTCTATTGATAAAACAAATACCTGTAGTGACTTTAGACACTATGTTTTCTTTCCAAACATTTTATCACACTGGGAAACACAATAAACACTTTTTAATAAAACTAAATTTAATAATAAGGTAGGTATGTTGTCTGGGAGTTCTATGATCAAACAGTTCAGGCATCAAGAAACACTTCTAGTATCAGCACAACCGTGTGAATATTTCCAGAAATGAGTTCAATGACTTCTCCATTATTTATATTAAGGTAGGTATGTTGTCTGGGAGTTCTATGATCAAACAGTTCAGGCATCAAGAAACACTTCTAGTATCAGCACAACCGTGTGAATATTAATTTCCAGAAATGAGTTCGATGACTTCTCCATTATTTATATTTAAGTAACTGTTCTTCAGAACTGAATTATAAATTACAAATTCATAAAATTATTTTAAATTTCAAACTCAAAAGGAAAGGAAAAAATAATTTATTTTATAGGTACCTATGTACTATGCAGGATGCAGGGTTCGTCCCACCAACAGATAAACAAGATTGATTTTTAAAACAAGCGATAAGGGAACTGTTGTTTTTTTCTGGTCAAATCAACCAATGAAATCATTTGGTCACATAATTCTGGCTTTTCTATTGGCCTATCACTTATGATCATTTTTCTGATCAAGTGATAAAAACTCGCCATTAGTAACAGCTGATTTTTGTAAACAAAAATTTCTTATCAATAAAATTTACGTGTGAAATTTCCACCTGGATCACTGGATGTTGAAATGATTGATAATCTGGATCTAATTTGCCGTGAGATCCTTCTGAGAAGCAAGTTTTCAAGATTCGCATTAGGAAGCTATTCCAGATTCCTGTGAAAGTTCTTCATGATGTAGTTTTCAAAAGCATTTACTCATTTTTCTGTGATATTACCTTGTATTTTAATAAGATGGTCCGTCAGAGAAAACCACCTCCAAAGTTTTTGCTCAAGAATCACAGAGATAGCAGTCATCATGAAGACAAATACTGTGATGAAAACACCAGAAGTTCTTCAAAAGTTTTGCCATCCTTGGGTGTAGTGGTTTGCCTAACAATTGCATTTGTCTTTTGCTTCAAAGGCTACTTTGAAACTCGAGTCAACACTCACTTTGATAGTCAAAAGGTAAGAGATTGGTCTCACACTTACTAGAGGCCTCTCATAGAGAAGAAACTCCTATGCCTCGAAATCTAATGTGTGGTTCTTGAATTATTTACTTACTAATAATCTTCATTTTCTTTGTTTTTAGATGGTTATCAAATCAGGGCTGGCTGTGAGAGACAGATATTGGGGCAGTTACAGGCCTGGCACATATTTTGGTATGAAAACCAGAGAACCTTATTCTCCTGTTGTTGGACTCATGTGGTTTTTCCCAAATAAATTAATCAATGGGGAAGGTTTTATCAGGTAAGAATTCAATATTGAACCTTCATTAAAAAAAAAAAAAAAAA